>NC_087245.1:42057500-42357500 GCF_037042905.1 Lytechinus pictus | reverse complement strand
GAATCGAGCTCCGCAACCCATACAAATCAAACTCAAGTGCCTAAGAGGAGTCAAGGATAAGCTACCTGGTAAGACATTAGGCCCATATTCTGAACTTATATTTAACTTTAGACCATGGTCTACATACATTCGCACTCGTGCGAGGTTGGTATTAGTATACTAACCTCGCACACAGAACCGCGTTTGGCAGTGGATTTCTAACTAGTTGGTCGCGCGTGCTGCGACGCCACTTCTCGCGTCCACACCACAGGACTTCTATGGCTTGATTTTTCTGCGCTCGGCGGCATGTAATGAACCCTTGAGTGGGTCTAAATGTAACTCTCTGCTAAAATTATGGAAAGCCCAAAAATCAGGAATTCTGTTTGAATTGTATATTTCTTGTGTTTACCCTTTTGTTTCCCATTGCCTTCTTGATGAAGAAAAATGCTTCAGTTATCATTCCCAGACATTTATAAATGATTCTATTGTCGAAAGATTTGTCCCACAATTGGCCATCCCTAGTTAACAACAATCTTAAACCCGAGTGTAACTTAAACTGGAGATCAGAATATGAGCCTAAGAAATTAACCATTCTCATCTTCCAGCTTAATCAGTTGGTAGGAAAATAGTTATTTTTGAAACCTTGCAGGGTTTGTGTTCTTAAAGATATTAACCATCTTTTACTTGGGAATCTCTCAAAAGGAAATTTTGTTGGCATGTTTAAGGTGTTTGATTTAGCTTTAATGGCATTGTTGGCTATATCGCAGGCACATCTTTTGAATGTAAAAACAAGTTTAAATAGATCTGAAAATGTCTGAACTAAATTCTGAACTTTTCCCCTTCCTCTTCCTCTCCTCCTTTCTCCTATTTTCATTGGAATTCTTCTTATTGTAATTTCATAATTCCTGTTTCCTCAGCTGGCCGGTTCATCCTTATGACATCCCTGTATGACCGTCTGGGTGGACATGTCTTGCGCTGGTCAAACCTACGTGGTCAAGAATGGTCTGGGTCTACACTCCCTCTCAACCATGATGGCCATTTCTACAATGTGGAGATTACAGTAAGGATACTTTCATGAGGAATATATTTGGCAATATAGTTTTAGCCTTCTTTAGTTTTGGTCAATCTCCCCCCAAAAAACCCAATCGGTTGGCCCCCCCCAAAAAAAAAAAAAGAGAGAGAGAAAGGAAAAGAAACTTAGTGGGAAAGATAAATTATTGTACATTATTATATGTTATATTATGTTATTTTAAATGAGAAATATTTTTTGATAACTTTATGAAACACATTTTGCTCAGGGGCTATGTGTTCATGGTTCCTGGTGCTCGCATTGTCTGTGTAAAGAGATATATAATCCTGTTGTAGAAAAACCTCCCGTTTTCAAGTTGATATACAGTCCGACCTCTCTTATCCGGACACGTTGGGACCAGCACCAATCCAGATAAGGGATTTATCCAGATCTGGGAGACTCAATATTAAATACATGCAGCCACTGCCTCCCCAACAGCGGTAGCTACATGTTATCTATCGTAATGGGCGTACAGACAGTATTCACTTCAGTGTCAGTGCAAATTATAGGCGGTATTTTTACGGAAATGAAATCGATTGATGGCCAAAACTGTTGGATAATTTACCTGTTGAAATGATTTAGGTATACATCGAGCATACCTCGAAAGAAAGAGAACGACTTGATAAAACTAAGTTTTACAATTAGATCATCGCGGCGGGTATCGCAGCTTCGCAATGTCAGCCATTGTTATACTGAATGTAGGCTCAAACATGATGGATGGCGCTGTCCGTATTGAGGCCTAGCGTAAGCTAGCGAGACATTTGTTGTTCTTCCTGGGAAACAAAATAGAATGTGATGAAATGTTTGTGCTGCGCCGATTTACTGGAAAATTATCCTGCCTCAGTTCTTTCGGTTATTTGGGTGAGATATTTTCATGAAAAATAATGTTCTTGTAGGTAGACTATATTGGAAAATATATGTAATCAAAGTGAGTTTGCGTATAGGATTGAGTTTAGATTGAAATCTCATTTCCTCACGTACTCGATTGAATTGAAGAAAAAAAATAACGGCAAGTGTGCGTCCAGATAATAGAGAGATCCGGATAAGGGGAGGCCGCATAAGAGAGGTCGGACTGTACACCAAATATATTAATATATTACTCGTCCATGTTATTTTGGCAGACCAACTTTAACCAAAAGGGATCAAAACATCACATTTGTACTGTACATGCTTTAAAGTGAATAAATTGAATGTTTTCTCTCCTGCCTTCATCACCCAACAGATTGATCAGAGTCAGTTCACAGTTTGTCCATCAAAGCCAGACATCCGTCCAGGCATGGTACTGGTCTTTGAGCTCTTCTTGCTCCGTGGTACCCTTCTGCCCGTCGATAAGGTGGTGGCCTGGGGCGTATTCCCCATCTGTGATGGTCAGTTTGAGGTCCTCCAGGGAAAGTAAGTTGACCACTAGCAAGGCAGAGAGTTAGGGCTATTAAGTCTCCCTGAAAATTAACTGAAAAACTGATTTTCAGCATCAACCATTGGATTGTGTGTATTCAAGAAAAATCTCCCTCCTTCCTTGGTAAATTCTCTCTGAAAGTTGAATGTTAAACTGGACAGCTCTGGAAAGGGAGTATGAAATGTTTATTGTACATTTCACCATGGAATGTTAAATCACTATTCATCCCCATCCCATTTATTCCTCATAGGGCTTTGAAATGAGAAGCAGTGTGTACCTTACAAAATAATCATCTTTCCACTTGTTGAAATGATTTCCACAATATTTGGGTTTATGCCATTAAATGTCCTATATGCCTCACATATATGTATCTAGTGTTAAAAAAAGTATTGAATGTTTGTGAGTGTATGGGAAATCCCATTAATTGGTGATACTGAATAATTATGCATTGGCAATGTTTAAAGTATTTCACTTCTAGATTGATAAAGAGTTTTTTTCTTCTATCTTTTTTTCTGTGATTGTACATCAGAAAGTGAAATAGGTATATGTTTGTTGCAGTCGTTCACCAAACATATCAGCACCTTAGAATATTCAGCAAATGTGGTTGCAAATTTAATAGCATATTTAATAAATAATTTGATGTTTGTACAATATATGTGTATGTAATGTAAGCTTGAACACATGGAGCAAATTGCAATACTATTTCTGTATGTTCTTTTCTTTTCTTCATTTTGTGAAGGTATAAAACACCGATGCTGAGGGGAGAGATCGATACTCGCATTGACCGTCATGAGACGGTCGAGAAGCTGATGGCATCAGACCTAGATCACTGGCTTTGTAATCTCTACTTCGAGATTGTGAGGTTGCCAAGGTAAGATAGAATGAATGATGATGGTGGTGGTGGTAGTGGTAGTGGTGGTAGTGATGTGGTGAAGATGGTGGTGGTGATGGTGGTTGCATTGGTGATGATGATGATGGTGGTTGTAGTAATGGAGATGGTGGTAGTTGTAGTGGTGGTGCTAATAGTGACTTGGTGATGATTGGAATGGTGATGATAAGTGATGATGATGATGGTGTTGGTGGTGATGGTGTTGATGATGCTGATGGTTGACGATGATGGTGGTAATGATGGTACTGGTGATGATGATGATGGTGGTGGTTGTAGTAATGGAGATGATGGTAGTTGTAGTGGTGGTGCTAATAGTGACTGGGTGCTGATTGGAATGGTGATGATAAGTGATGATGATGATGATGATGATGATGATGGTGTTGATGGTGATGGTGTTGATGGTGTTGATGATGCTGATGGTTGACGATGATGGTGGTAATGATGGTACTGGTGATGATGATGATGATGGTGGTTGTAGTAATGGAGATGGTGGTAGTTGTAGTGGTGGTGCTAATAGTGACTTGGTGCTGATTGGAATGGTGATGATAAGTGATGATGATGATGGTGTTGGTGGTGATGGTGTTGATGATGCTGATGGTTGACGATGATGGTGGTAATGATGGTACTGGTGATGATGATGATGGTGGTGGTTGTAGTAATGGAGATGATGGTAGTTGTAGTGGTGGTGCTAATAGTGACTTGGTGATGATTGGAATGGTGATGATAAGTGATGATGATGATGATGATGATGGTGTTGATGGTGATGGTGTTGATGATGCTGATGGTTGACGATGATGGTGGTAATGATGGTACTGGTGATGATGATGATGATGGTGGTTGTAGTAATGGAGATGGTGGTAGTTGTAGTGGTGGTGCTAATAGTGACTTGGTGCTGATTGGAATGGTGATGATAAGTGATGATGATGATGGTGTTGGTGGTGATGGTGTTGATGATGCTGATGGTTGACGATGATGGTGGTAATGATGGTACTGGTGATGATGATGATGGTGGTGGTTGTAGTAATGGAGATGATGGTAGTTGTAGTGGTGGTGCTAATAGTGACTTGGTGATGATTGGAATGGTGATGATAAGTGATGATGATGATGATGATGGTGTTGATGGTGATGGTGTTGATGATGCTGATGGTTGACGATGATGGTGGTAATGATGGTACTGGTGATGATGATGATGGTGATGGTTGTAGTAATGGAGATGGTGGTAGTTGTAGTGGTGGTGCTAATAGTGACTTGGTGATGATTGGAATGGTGATGATAAGTGATGATGATGATGATGATGGTGTTGATGGTGATGGTGTTGATGATGCTGATGGTTGACGATGATGGTGGTAATGATGGTACTGGTGATGATGATGATGATGGTGGTTGTAGTAATGGAGATGGTGGTAGTTGTAGTGGTGGTGCTAATAGTGACTTGGTGCTGATTGGAATGGTGATGATAAGTGATGATGATGATGGTGTTGGTGGTGATGGTGTTGATGATGCTGATGGTTGACGATGATGGTGGTAATGATGGTACTGGTGATGATGATGATGGTGGTGGTTGTAGTAATGGAGATGATGGTAGTTGTAGTGGTGGTGCTAATAGTGACTGGGTGCTGATTGGAATGGTGATGATAAGTGATGATGATGATGATGATGGTGTTGATGGTGATGGTGTTGATGATGCTGATGGTTGACGATGATGGTGGTAATGATGGTACTGGTGATGATGATGATGGTGATGGTTGTAGTAATGGAGATGGTGGTAGTTGTAGTGGTGGTGCTAATAGTGACTTGGTGATGATTGGAATGGTGATGATAAGTGATGATGATGATGATGATGATGATGATGGTGTTGATGGTGATGGTGTTGATGGTGTTGATGATGCTGATGGTTGACGATGATGGTGGTAATGATGGTACTGGTGATGATGATGATGGTGATGGTTGTAGTAATGGAGATGGTGGTAGTTGTAGTGGTGGTGCTAATAGTGACTTGGTGATGATTGGAATGGTGATGATAAGTGATGATGATGATGATGATGGTGTTGATGATGCTGATGGTTGATGATGATGGTGGTAATGATGGTACTGGTGATGATGATGATGATGATGGTGGTTGTAGTAATGGAGATGGTGGTAGTTGTAGTGGTGGTGCTAATAGTGACTTGGTGATGATTGGAATGGTGATGATAAGTGATGATGATGATGATGATGGTGTTGAAGGTGATGGTGTTGATGGTGTTGATGATGCTGATGGTTGACGATGATGGTGGTACTGATGGTACTGGTGATGATGATGATGGTGATGGTTGTAGTAATGGAGATGGTGGTAGTTGTAGTGGTGGTGCTAATAGTGACTTGGTGATGATTGGAATGGTGATGATAAGTGATGATGATGATGATGATGGTGTTGATGATGCTGATGGTTGATGATGATGGTGGTAATGATGGTACTGGTGATGATGATGATGATGATGGTGGTTGTAGTAATGGAGATGGTGGTAGTTGTAGTGGTGGTGCTAATAGTGACTGGGTGCTGATTGGAATGGTGATGATAAGTGATGATGATGATGATGATGGTGTTGATGATGCTGATGGTTGATGATGATGGTGGTAATGATGGTACTGGTGATGATGATGATGATGATGGTGGTTGTAGTAATGGAGATGGTGGTAGTTGTAGTGGTGGTGCTAATAGTGACTTGGTGATGATTGGAATGGTGATGATAAGTGATGATGATGATGATGATGGTGTTGATGATGCTG
This sequence comes from Lytechinus pictus, assembly GCF_037042905.1. NCBI lineage: Eukaryota > Metazoa > Echinodermata > Echinoidea > Temnopleuroida > Toxopneustidae > Lytechinus > Lytechinus pictus. The sequence goes on along the minus strand of NC_087245.1, from coordinate 42,351,398 downwards.
ATGGTTGATGATGATGGTGGTAATGATGGTACTGGTGATGATGATGATGATGATGGTGGTTGTAGTAATGGAGATGGTGGTAGTTGTAGTGGTGGTGCTAATAGTGACTTGGTGATGATTGGAATGGTGATGATAAGTGATGATGATGATGATGATGGTGTTGATGGTGATGGTGTTGATGATGCTGATGGTTGACGATGATGGTGGTAATGATGGTACTGGTGATGATGATGATGGTGGTTGTAGTAATGGAGATGGTGGTAGTTGTAGTGGTGGTGCTAATAGTGACTTGGTGATGATTGGAATGGTGATGATAAGTGATGATGATGATGATGGTGTTGATGGTGATGGTGTTGATGATGCTGATGGTTGACGATGATGGTACTGGTGATGATGATGATGATGGTGGTTGTAGTAATGGAGATGGTGGTAGTTGTAGTGGTGGTGCTAATAGTGACTTGGTGATGATTGGAATGGTGATGATAAGTGATGATGATGATGATGGTGTTGATGGTGATGGTGTTGATGATGCTGATGGTTGACGATGATGGTGGTAATGATGGTACTGGTGATGATGATGATGATGGTGGTTGTAGTAATGGAGATGGTGGTAGTTGTAGTGGTGGTGCTAATAGTGACTTGGTGATGATTGGAATGGTGATGATAAGTGATGATGATGATGATGATGGTGTTGATGGTGATGGTGTTGATGATGCTGATGGTTGACGATGATGGTGGTAATGATGGTACTGGTGATGATGATGATGATGGTGGTTGTAGTAATGGAGATGGTGGTAGTTGTAGTGGTGGTGCTAATTGTGACTGGGTGCTGATTGGAATGGTGATGATAAGTGATGATGATGATGATGGTGTTGGTGGTGATGGTGTTGATGATGCTGATGGTTGACGATGATGGTGGTAATGATGGTACTGGTGATGATGATGATGGTGGTGGTTGTAGTAATGGAGATGGTGGTAGTTGTAGTGGTTGTGCTAATAGTGACTTGGTGATGATTGGAATGGTGATGATAAGTGATGATGATGATGATGATGGTGTTGATGGTGATGGTGTTGATGATGCTGATGGTTGACGATGATGGTGGTACTGATGGTACTGGTGATGATGATGATGGTGGTGGTTGTAGTAATGGAGATGGTGGTAGTTGTAGTGGTGGTGCTAATAGTGACTTGGTGATGATTGGAATGGTGATGATAAGTGATGATGATGATGATGATGGTGTTGATGGTGATGGTGTTGATGATGCTGATGGTTGACGATGATGGTGGTAATGATGGTACTGGTGATGATGATGATGATGGTGGTTGTAGTAATGGAGATGGTGGTAGTTGTAGTGGTGGTGCTAATTGTGACTGGGTGCTGATTGGAATGGTGATGATAAGTGATGATGATGATGATGGTGTTGATGGTGATGGTGTTGATGATGCTGATGGTTGACGATGATGGTGGTAATGATGGTACTGGTGATGATGATGATGATGGTGGTTGTAGTAATGGAGATGGTGGTAGTTGTAGTGGTGGTGCTAATAGAGACTTGGTGATGATTGGAATGGTGATGATAAGTGATGATGATGATGGTGTTGATGGTGATGGTGTTGATGATGCTGATGGTTGACGATGATGGTGGTAATGATGGTACTGGTGATGATGATGATGGTGATGGTTGTAGTAATGGAGATGGTGGTAGTTGTAGTGGTGGTGCTAATTGTGACTGGGTGCTGATTGGAATGGTGATGATAAGTGATGATGATGATGATGATGATGATGATGGTGTTGATGGTGATGGTGTTGATGGTGTTGATGATGCTGATGGTTGATGATGATGGTGGTAATGATGGTACTGGTGATGATGATGATGATGGTGGTTGTAGTAATGGAGATGGTGGTAGTTGTAGTGGTGGTGCTATTAGTGACTTGGTGATGATTGGAATGGTGATGATAAGTGATGATGATGATGGTGTTGATGATGATGATGGTGTTGATGATGCTGATGGTTGACGATGATGGTGGTACTGATGGTACTGGTGATGATGATGATGGTGATGGTTGTAGTAATGGAGATGGTGGTAGTTGTAGTGGTGGTGCTAATAGTGACTTGGTGATGATTGGAATGGTGATGATAAGTGATGATGATGATGATGATGGTGATGGTGTTGATGATGCTGATGGTTGACGATGATGGTACTGGTGATGATGATGGTGATGATGATGATGATGGTGATGATGATGATGATGATGGTGATGATGATTATTGTGATGATGATGTTGATAATGATGATGCCGATGATAATTATGTCTGATGATGAGGGTGATAAGTGATAATCAAGATTATAATGATAAGAGTATGTTGTTGATGATGTTAATACTGACAATTATAATTTTCCAAAAAATTTCATGCGCATGCATTCATTATACAATCTGTCCACACTCAAGTTGAGGATGTGTACACACTATCTCGCAAATAATGCAGATGAGTTGATGAATGAATGAATCCATTCATTATTTATACAACAAATCTCCTAGATCTTGTTACTTAAGAAAATTCAAAACAAAATATTCAGACAGCCTCAACAGATGAAGACTGACAAACCTACACAATGAATCAATCAAAGCTACCAGATCTAGGGCCCGTTCTATGAAGACTTGTCATAATAACATATTCACTATTTCTATACCAAATTTACTATCGGCCAATCAGATTGAGTGATTTCAGTAGCTTTTAACTGTTAGTGCAAATTTGATTTTGTAACAGGTTATATGAAACAGGCTCCTAGACCTCCCAGCAATGTTAGACTTTACCATTGTGCATGTATATAATCCTTTATTATTATTATCATTACTTTTCTCCTTTGTTCCATGATCCAGGTACCTGGCTGGTCAGAAAGAATACGAGGTGGAGCTTCAATTTTCCTCTAACCTGATTGGGTACCCTGATAGAACCAAAGGAGCGGAAGAAGCCATTGATGGTGAAGAACCTGTCCCAGGATCTCAGGCTGACATGGTCTCAAGTAATGGTATGAACACTGTATTCACTCGGGTCCTGCTTTAACTACAGAAAGCCATATGCAGAGCTGCCAAGTAGTACGATTTTTCCGTATTTAGTATTATTTTTTTTTTTACAAAATCGAAATTTATTGAGAAAAATCATCTCTATATGCCTCTATTTCATAAAACGTACACAAATATGGTTATTAGATCAATGTACTGTCAGGTAACTTTTTTTTTTTTCAATCATTTTGTAAAAACCAGGGTGAGATATACACAAGTTTCAATGTTTTTTTTTTTTTCATCTGCAAGAGCAGTGCACATTTTAGCTTGCATGCAGCTTGAGCGCCGTGATGGGCGAGTGCGCCAAGCATTTTATTATGAAATACACTTTTTTTGGGAAAAATACAAAATATTTATCTCACACGGTAAAAATACTGATTTTTTGGTAAAAATACTGATTTTGGGGGATAAGAATACTGAAAATGCAAAATAGAACTTGGCAGCTCTGCATATGTTGAACAAACTTTGGAAATTGCAGGCTCAATTTATTAGCTCAGATTACAATTCTAACCATTCCTGCTAAATGAATAGAAATAATAAGTAAAATATGTTTCTTCATCGTTCAAGTATGAGGAAATAATCTAGTGAACATAATAAACATACAATGTAAACGAAATTAAGACATTTTTGTCTCATAATCTGGGCTTATTAGTCACTGCAAATAATGATTTTATGAGTAAGCATAGAAATCCAGGTTAATTGTTGCCAAATCATCTTAGATCTAGATCGGGAATATTTGCAATTACTGCAGCATGTTTTTCTATTTTTCATATTCATAAATCCTTTATATATTCATAATTTTGGTTCTGTTTTTATGTGCAGAAAATGTTACATAATGAAGAAGATGAAACGTTTGGGATGTTGAACTATGAAATTAAATAATTAAAATCAGCAATGGTGAAAAACCTTGAGAATATCTGCCCACTTTCTCTTTGAGGTGATTGTTTACTGCTTATGCACCAAAGTTGTCGAGTGGTTCTCCCGATAATTTTGCTGAGACCAGCTATCCACCGTCAGAAAATCAGCTGAAGTCATACTAATTGAGATTACTCATAACTTGTCCTCAATTTCGATCTTTGCCAGTCAGACTCACAATATCACAAGTGATTGTTATTATTAATCCACCAGATATTCATACTTTCAAAACTCTGAGATGAAACGTGCATTATATTAAAGGAGAATGAAACCCTTGAAACCAGCTGAATCCATATCAAATAGAAAAATCAAAGAAACATATTGTTGAAAGTTTGAGGAAGATTGAATGAATAATAAGAAAGTTATGAGCATTTGAATATTGAGATCACTAATGCCATGTAGATCCTCCCATTGGCAATGCGGCCAAGATCTGTGATGTCACACACGTACAACTCCCTCATTACTTTAGTACTTATTTCACTTATATTCTCATTTTTATAGAGTCTATCACAAGGTGAGGTGTTCTCTTTATGAGAGGACAAGTACAGAGGTTTCACAACATTATATCATTGATGAATCGTTTGTCATATGATTAGAATGAGCAAAGAGTTATGTTTGGGGGTATATTTTCAGTGTCCAAAAGGGGAGAGTTGTTCATCTGTGACATCATAGATCTTGGTCGCATTGCCAATGGGAGGATCTCCATAGCATTAGTGATCTCGACATTCAAATGCTCATAACTGTTCTATTGCTAGTCCTATTTTACTCAAACTTTTGTTGATCTTATTGTTTGATTTTTCTGCTTTCACAAAAGCTAACTTGCTCCAAGAGTTTCATTCTCCTTTAACTTGCATGTAGATTACACTTTTATGGAGTACCATTTGTCAAATCATTCACCTAGTATAAATTATCCTTCTCAATAAAGTTGTTAAAAAATGATTGTTTTGTGAAATGAGAAGAGTAAAAAATATGAAATTACAGCAGATTTTAGGGAATCAATTGATTGTAGTATTATGATACCCAGCATTCCATGGAAGTGTGGTCTAAATTTGGTCTGGTCTGGAACCCATTGTGTTTATTCATCCATGTATTTCAGGTGATAACCAATCAGCTGCTGATGTCAAGGGGTCAAAGGTCAGTTTTGGTCTTGGCAGCGAAGAAGGAGAGGGATCTACTCCAAGAGAAGGTAGCAGCAGCGTTGGTACAGGGAGCATCAAGGCTGGTCTCATAAGCAGTGAGGGCAGTGTGAAGGACAACGACAGCATTAAACTGGTATGCAAATTCTATTGTCTTTTTACTCTCCTGCCATGCAAGACATAGGGGGGTGATACAAGAAAATATTTGCAATCAATTGCAAATTTCTGTTGCATTTTTGTCTCGCCTGCATAGCAGAGCCAGACTATAAGCGCCACTTTGAAATCTTAACCAAGGCTAAGTTTTTGAAATGTCGTCATAACTTAGAAAGTATATGGACCTAGTTCATGAAACTTGGACATAAGGGTGATAGTGTATCACTAAAGATCCTGCCTGAGTTTTAGGTCACTTGACCTAGGTCAAAGGTCACTTAGGGTCAACGAACTGTAGGGGTATTTGTGGAATTGTCATCATAACTTTATAATTTTATGGATATAGTTCATGAAACTTAGACATAAGAGCAATTAAATATCCCTGAACATCCTTTGCATGTTTCATGTCACATGAGCAAGATCAAAGGTCATTTAAGGTCAATGAACTTTGGCCATGTTGGGTATATTTGTTGAACTTAGAAAGTTTATGAATCTACACACGTGGTTCATGAAACATAGACATAAGGGTTATCAAGTATGAATTATTGTTTTGTGCACATCTTAGGTCACATGATCAGGTTAAAGGTCAGTTTGGGTCAATGGACAGAGTATGTTATTATCATATATGAGTGTTTTCTTTTGTGAATAATTATTCAATAGCTGTTTTCAAAGTCAACACTGCTGCTATATCAAGTATCGTAATGTAGGCGAGACAGCCAGAGGCGTTCCACTTTTTACATTGGTTAGATTGATTTTGTCTGTATCCCAAGTGAATATTAGCCATTATAATTTACCCTAAATTGAGATTGGATAAAACAGTGAATGTACTTCATTAGACCAAATGTTACTTAGAAAAACTTTCCATAGACAAACTGTCAATAGACAAAGTATGATTAGACCAAGTGGAATGAGACAAAATGGAAAGAAGATGAAGCAGGTCTAGATGGAGGTACCACTTAATCAATCAATGACCTCACTATCAATCTCCTTCCAAACTCCAGGAGAGCGAGGCCTCCACCAAGACCCTGGAATCATCGGAAGGCGTCCGTTTCCGTGGCACCAAGCCAAAGGACGAGGACCCTCCTCCAACCACCGTGGGATCCAGGAAGCTCCTGGGCAAGTACGAGAAGGCTTACCTCGACACGGACTCTGAGTCGGATGAGGACGACGAAGATTACATCAAGAAGAAGGAAGATGGCTTCCGACCGGTCAAGGGAGAACCTGGACTCTTCTACAAGGTATGTTGTTTATAGGTATTTGTTTCTTTATCATCAATATTTTTTTTTTCATCTCAAAATGTGAAAAAAATGAGAATTAGGGCAAATCAGTCTACACTGTAGTTCCTGTAGAGAATCTGTCCATATCTCCTGCACTGTGAACATTGCAATAATCATCATTTCAGTTTCCATATTTTCACTACAGTGTACATGTATTGATTTTAAATCAAATGATGTATATTTGTCCTGTATACAGCAACACCTGAACCCACCGCAGACCGACTACATCCGGCGCATGTACACCATGATCCCCAAGACAACTCTACTCAACCAGCGCAAGAAACGCAAGAAGCTCACTCATCTTGAGGAGCTAGCCACCCATGGCTTTGCTGTGCAGTAAGTCATCAATATTCTTTGAGATTTACATGAAATACTGCAACTAGACCTAAATGTATGTCCTTGTTATGTGACAATGCAGGGCGCAACTAATATTATTCCCCCTTTGATGTACACCTCCTTGCAGTTTGAACCAGGTAATAATGGACAACTTCTTGGCTGATCCTGTTGCCTAAAACTTTTGCCATTAAAAACTCTGGAAAATTATGCTATCGACACTCAGCACATGAAAGAACTCTGGCAAAAAAAAAGAGTTTTTCTTTTATGCTACAGACCTAGGTGTGATGAAACTTATTCTGTCTCTGCAAGAATACGACACTGCTTATATGCAATACTGTGTCATACAAACTTTAAAACAACGTCATGATCTGTCATTAGAAATGTTACTAGATCTGATAAAGTTTATTTCGCCAGACACTGCATGTATTGTATTTACCCGGTACATGTATGTTACAACCAGAAGCAACAGTTTGTTTTGATCATCCTAGACCTCTGTTTTATGTGGAAATGTAAAACATTTTGTAATGTCAAACACCCTAATGTTTATCATCTTCACCTTCCTACATCTCAGAGATGTCGGTCCTCGGGTTTATGTATTGGACAGCCGCAGATGTGAGAGCTTTAACCAGTTTTGGCTTCTCTTCCTTCCCAGTGAGTTATACTGACTGACTGTTGCATCTCAACTCACTTCTTTGTCTTGTATTCTCATTTCTCTTCCACCTCCAGGAAGCCGTTCTCTACGAAGGGTCACACCGCTCGCCGGGGCCACGAGAAGGTCCAGTACATCAGTCGTCAGCTCTTTGCGGAGCTGGGCCTGTCCCAGTGGCGGTCCAGGGAGTTCTGGACCCTGATCCTGCTCCTGTGTGTTCTCTTCTTCATCAGGATGTACCTTCATTACCTAGGCCAGTGGGCCTTCCTCAACATCATCACAGTGCCTATCAGCAAGTGAGTACCCTGTCAGATACTAGGGAGTTCTTGCTTCCATGATGCCCGATTCAAGAACATAGAATATCTACTGTCAAATGTCCTTCATGACGGTGAACCACCAAGAAGCCTTTGTTGGAAATTCGTCAATCAAAACAACAGTTCCGTCCTGGACTCTGGACCAACGACATGTAGCTCCGAAACTTAGGACAAAACTCTGGCTCACCGATTTTCAACAAAGACCTCCCAGCTGCTAATTGTCATTTGACTGGCATATTCAATGCATTTGCTATGTTCTTGATTCCATTTTGCATCGTGGAAGCAGAAACTCCCTACTGTCTAATGTTTATCAAAGATTGCCGGCAAGCCTTCTTATTTGTAAAAACACTCTGTAGCGATGTGAATACCACTGCTCGAATTCGTCACCATTTTTATGAACCACCCCTGGAGGATTTCATGACAGAAACAACTTTTATGACATGTTTAAAGGCTTTAATATAGGGTATATTAACGTACATGATTGACTTTTAGTGGGGCTGCTAAAAACTCCCAACAATTTGTGAAGTAATACATTGGACAGTCAAATATCAAATTAAATCAACTTTATTTTATTGATTTTTAAGACAGACAAAGTGATTGTTATAGGCTAATTGAAGTTAAGACAAAATGACTTTCGAATAGGCTGGTTTTAGAGAAAAGTTATATAATCATTTTATGGGATGAGACCAAACTCTGGACCAAACATTTTACAAAGTGGTATGAAACCAAAATAAACTGGTTTTAGAGAAAATTGTATAGTTTGTTTATGGGATGAACCAAAACGAGGGACCAAACACACATTTGACAAAATTGTACTTAACCATAATAAACTAGTTTGGGGGAAAATGATTTGTCGGATTAGACCAAACTGTGGATCAAACACACATTTTACAAAGTGGTATTAAAAAAAAAATTCACTTACCAAGCAGCTGTAATCTTATCTTTATTATAGATTCCAGTTCCTGCCTTACACGGTGACCCTCAACTACCAGTCGTCTCTCCTGCAGACCAGCGAAGAGGTAGCAGTGGTCATCCTTGGACCGCTGACCAACATCGTGATCCTGTCCCTCCTCGTATTCATCTGTTGGCTCTTCCAGAAGGTGGTGGGGAACTTCCCGGACCTCTTCTGCAAGTTCGTCATCGTCTTCTCCATCATGACCCTGCTCGACCCCTTTCTCATCGCCATCATCGATGCGCCTCTTGGGGTAAGGTTGGAGTTTAATTCTTGCACTTGTACATTTTTTCATTTAAATTGCATTTTATGACTAGAATAGTCAACTCATTTAGATGATTATGATGATTATACCTCCTTATCAACACTTACTTTATCAGAAGTCTCTTAGCGCTCTCCAGTAATGCAGGATAATTACCAGGGATGTATTTGAGGCCAAATTTTGCCGGCCCTGGCATCGGCCTTGGTCCTAATCACATGTACAAAGTCTATAGGAAAAGGTTTTATCCAGAGGCCTTGTGAAGTATCGGCCTTGACAACATCCCTGATAATTACCCTGACTTCAGCAGAGCAGCTGGTTTGCACACTGCGTTTCAAGGAATGAACCCCTGCCTGGTACCCATTTACCTCTCCTGGGTAGAGTGCAGCACATAGTGGATCCATTTCATATTGAAGGAAAATTACGCCATGGCTGGGATTCGAGCCCATGGCCCTCTGTTTCAAAGTATGGAGACTTTGTGTATTTAGCATATCAGACTCTTGTTGAGAGTTGGTATCAAAGCATTGAGTGTTTCTTCATGGAAGTGTAATGGTGCAGTTTTTCTGGCTCTCACCTTTCAGACATAGGGCCATGGTTTTCAATCCTACTCCAGACGTTAAATTTCTTTCTGCCTGAAATTTATCAATAGTGTACTGCACTCGATCCAGGTGAGGTGAATGGTACACATTTAGTCCTTGAATGCTTTAATGCCGATATGGCAGCTCAGCTGCAACCAGTGTGGCAATATAAAATCATAATCAGTGCAGTACGAAATATCCATACTGTAGCTGTGCTATATTAGTGGACCCATAATTATTGTTATTCCATCATATTCAGTCACTTCTGTTTCTTTTAACACAACAATGTCATGCATGTTTGTTTGGTTCATCCTCCAGCGTTATTCCAATACTGACAGCGATGTACCCATAGCAGATGCAGCCAAACTCTATTACCACTTCTACCGTATCCATGACAATGGCCTGATGGGTATCCTGTTGACAGTTCCCATCATCCTCTTCCTCTCCTTCTTGACCTGTGTCATCTTCTACATGTACTTCCTGCGGTGAGTGTCTTGTCAAAGATTTGTTATTACATATCTTTATTTTTGGTAAATCCCAGAAAAGTGCATGTCACTATTTCAATTCATTAGTAGATTTTATGAACGTGAATGCCCCAAAATGGTTACGATATGAAATTTAGATGTGTTTTGTTTGATAAATTCACAGATTTTATATCAATTTATTTTGATAGGGTGCTCAACAAAAATAAAATGTATGCATATATTTTTATTTTTTATGTAAGACCCCTTTAGTAAGGGCTGTAAATTTTGGGATATAATCTTTCTCTGGGACTTTCTTATATCCAATTACTAAATTTGTAAAGTACTTTTTCAAAGGGTTACTTATAAATAAAAATAAAACATTACTATCAAAGATAGGGTGCTAGTTGCCAAAATTTAAATATTGGAATGATAGATGATGGCGATGCAAATGACTGACCTTTACCAAAGCTTTAGGTTGGCTAGACAGGCAGATAAAAGGCAGATAGTTACTTTGTCCAGCATTCAAATCAAATATTCTAGCTGGTAACTCATTGTAGTTGCAATCTTTGACCCTTAAAAGCCAAGTGGTCAGTTATCAAAAAAGACATCTAAGATGTTTCCATATGGATGCCATCATGCTGTTCGGAATTGAATTTTCCGGCAGTCATAGTCTCTGATTTGTCCATGCAATTAAGCATTTTCTACTAGAGTCATTTGGCACATTTATTTTATTTTTTATTCATGCACGTACATACGAACTCAAAGATGGTCGTTTAATTGGATTCTGATCAACCTCATGATATACCATGTTTAACTTTGCCATTGTGGTAACAGGATTCAGCAGCCAATCACAAACAAGGTTTCTATGGTTTGGTAGTTACAATAAGTGGAAAAACTACCATGATAGTTATAAATCGTTGAGACAGGCCCCAGGATGATAAATCCATGCATCCTTTTCTTTGACAGGCTGCACAATAACGGTCGCATGCTGGACATCTACCACCGTCTCCACGCTGCAGAGGACGACTTCTTCATGCCCTTTGACCTGGAGATCAGCAACCAGGAGCTGGCTTACATCTGTAACAAGGCAGAGCAGTGGAGGGGCGAGGAAGGAGAGAGACGCAAGGTGGCCGTCTACGATTACATTTGGGAAGAGGAGGATGTGAGTATCAAAATGAAATTACAGGTTACTCTGCCTGAGTTTATTCTCTTGGGACAACAGAATTCTGTTTGACTTTGGCAAAAATCGGCTTAGAAATGCCTTATGTATTTTGATTTGCTGTGAATAAGGCGATTATTCGACTTTCGACTTTCGATTGATGTTGTGCATGGGCCCATGACACAAAGCTTATCAATTGATCATAAGTTTCACTTGTGTATTTGATTGATCTATGTAACAGGGATGCCAGCTTTCTGGCAATTGCCGGGATTCCGGCTTTTTAATATTTTGGTTTCAAATTTCCGGCTTCGAGATGTTATTTCCAGGTTTCAGGCCGATCTGATCATCTAAACTAATCGGACATTTACTTTCACAATTTCATAAGTATGTTCCGTGTATTTGGGCATAAGAATATTGCAAAACGACTGTCACGCAAAACTAGCGCGATGTCGCGATGACCTGTAGGGTATCTCAACATGGCCATGATATCGCGATGCAAACAGCGTGTGGCAGTGTTTCTATGCGATGTGTACGTACGTTGAAGCGCTGAGAGATCTAACCCAGGGAGCTCCGGCCAGCTTCGCGTGCCGGGCCAGGCTGGAGCTCCCTTGGCCTGGGATTCGAGAGAGTGGTGAGTCGATCGAGTCAACTGAGTGAGAGCGAAGCAAAAATACAGAGTTTTACAGCACTGGGACTTCTTTATTTTTGGTACAATTTCATTTCTTTGGAGAATACGATACCATTATTGTCTGGAAAGTGTGATGGAACATTGATTGCCATTATAAAATAGTAGTTTACACTTGTCTTCCGATTGTGAGTGTTATACATGAATTCATGAGTTTACATGAATTTTTCGCCTTGCCAGAGACCCGAGAGCTCGCATCGTTTGAGTATTAAAGTTTGTAATTGTATTTACATGGACATGTACATGTAGATCTGAGCATGATGAGTATCACAATAGAAAATGTGTTGTGTTTTAATTTTTATGTATTTTTTATTTTTTGTATATCAAAAAGGACCCCAAAATTGGATTAGATACGAGGGAAAAATATCCCTCAGATATGCTCAGAATGCACCGAAGAGCATCTAAGAACCCCAGAGCTGGACCCCGGCCAAAAAGACTTTGCGCTCGTCATGTGCGCACATCAATTTAGTTCACAAACAAATTTTCAGGCCCAAGAGCAATTTGCCACTGGCATTCCTGATGTAATCAAGCATAAGAAATCAGCCCTTTCCATCGCCAATGAATATACAATTTACCACAAGAAAGGATCACCAGTCGTTCTTAAAGTCGCTCTTAACTTACGAACAGCTTTATGAAACACCCCCTGGAGAATAATTTGTCTGGTATCGCATGGCAGTTTGCTCCACATTATGTAAAGACTATGTAGTAGAATTTTACATAGGACTGTACAGAGGTTGGGTAGGAGCTTTCCTCATATGACCAGTAAATGCTTATCAAATTGGGTAAGTTATTCTGTGTGCTTCATTCATTGCAATATTATAGGAGGAAGATAACTATGATGAGAGTCCACAGAAGTCCAAAGAGGAGGAAGGCAAGCGAGAGATCACCACTCATGTCTCTGTTCATACCCTTCACCTGGATGGCTTGCGAGAGCTCTTCCGACATTTCTTACGCCTCCCAGATGGCTCCATTGTCGAGGTAAGTGCATATCTTGGATCCATTTGACCCCCCCCCCTTCGACAATTCTCGTCACTACACCGTCACATTGAAGTTTTTTACTGTGCCGCTCACTTACTTTTTACTTTCAAGTCTTGCGCATCTTTTGAGACAAATCTTGCGATGTCCGGGTGTGCGGTTACAAAATTATGCAACATTTTGTAAGTGCATGTCAGACCAAAAATTGCATTAAAAACGTGATTACGTGTACAAAGCTAATGCAAATTGAGTTTTCTACCAAAAATCATTTTATGCTATTTTTGATCGCAAAAGGTCTGAAAAACAAAGAAATACATAAGAATTAAAAAACAATAAAATATAAAATTTATCATATTTTTGCCATTTTTGCGTAGATATTTGTTAGAAATGTAAAAATTGATACTCTCACCATAGATAAGCATTTTCCTACCTATATAAATTGAGTTAAAGGCAAAAACATGCCCCCAAAAAAATCGGGGGCAAATTTAATTTATAAAAATTATAAACAATTGATTTTTTGGAAATATTACTATACAGTCTTGTAGTTTACATCCGGCTCTACGCACGAGCAAATATTCGCGGCGATCGCACAATGTACGGCCGGGATCTGGGGGCGGTCAAATTGACCCCGCCCCCAGTATATCCTGGTCTGAAATAGCCCAGTTAAAATAGGGTTAATAAGCACAAACATATTTGTTGACATGAATAAAATCTTTGTTTGTATTATGTTTTTTTTAATTATTATAAAACTGTATAAAATTTTATTTAAAAGCTAGCTAACAAATTTTGTTTATCATAAATTTCAGAAATATTCCGCATACACCGCATCATAAAAGATGGGCGACACGATAGAGGGTTCTTAGAAAGATCCTTTCTAAGGGATTTATAATAAATGATAATATACCAAGTGGGAATTAGACTGAGTGCTGACCAAAGAGAAGACCAAATCAATTGTGTGGGTTCAGCCCATGCAATATGAGAAAAGTAATCTAAATAATTGACATCCTAAAATCTGATAAATTTCCCTAGGGAGAATGATAAAGAAATGAAACGGCCTTTAGTTGAACAGAAATTTTCTAATCATCCATATTGATCATTTATTCACAGGTATTTGGTGAAATGGGCGTGGTTGGATTAGACAAGGACTTGCGTGCTGCGCTCCAAAACCAGTCCTCTGGTCTTGAGAAGTGGGCGGGGTCAGCAGAGAGCATACACCTACTCTCCCTGGACCGGGCGGGGATTGACCGCACCCGCCCCAAGACCCAAGGGGGCATCGGATCCCAGGATCTGCTCAACATCCCCGGGACACCGTCCCCCGCCCTCCGGAGGAAGGGGGAAGCGTTTGGGGCGGGGTCGCTTGGAGAGGGATCCAAGATGACCTCCCAGCCGTCTCTGCAAGTACCTCATAACCTTGGCGGGGCGTCGCCCACCAACAGTGAAGTAGAAGAGATGTAAGAGTCTAGTCTGCTTGCACCAGTGGCAGATAGGGTGTTTCATAAGGCTGTTCGTAAGTTACTAACGACTGTATGAACGACTGGTTAACCTTTCATATGGTAAATGATACAAACCATATTTTTGTTGTTGTTCATCTAGTTCCTAAGAGAAGGTGACCAGTCCTTTGTTAAGTTGCTTGAAACTTGCCAACAGGTTTATGAAACACCGACCATGTTAGATATAATACATTTTTAGCACTATAGGATGAGAATTCTAAAAAAAAAAACTATTATTATTAAGCTGGTTATTTGCATCTCGGTGAATTATTTGATCTCAAATTTCTCTGTTAGAAATATGGTATGTATATTATCTACTACCTTTACGGTATGTAGATGTATATTTTCTACTACTGTAACATATATAACATCTCAAATTTTTTTAAGTGGTTGTCTTAGAAATAGAGACATACTGTAGAAGTATGTTGTGTGATTCTTGATATTGGAAGTATATTATAATAACTAAATTTGAAATCACCGTCTATCATCATTTGCAAACACCCAGGGGTTGTAGGAAACTTATTGTGATTTCTTATACACAAGGTTGAATTGGTAATTTTTCATTATGTACGTCAGATATCATTACCAAATTTGAAATCACTTTGGGTAGTCTATCATTTTTAAATTCCCATGGGTTGTGAATATAGTGTGATTCTTAAAGTATCATTACGGATTTTTAAAAGGTCTTATTATATATTTCAAAAACATCCAGGGGTTGTAATTATAGTGTAATTCTTCATTATGTATTTACGATTTCCAATCAATTGTATAAATCCGTCAGTGTCATAATTTTTTTTAAAGGAAATTTGCAAAATTTTCAAAGGAGAACACACAAAATTGTCAAGAAATCAATGAATTTATGAATATACATCAAATCTAGAAATGAATTTGATCATGCATGTTAACTATGCTGGCTTTCCATAGTTGCGACTGATCATTCGCAACTCTTTGTAAGACGGGGTTGCGTATTTATTGTGATTTTGAATAAGGAGGGGTTGTGAATATAGTTCGATTATAAAATGTACATCGGGAATCACTACCAAATTTGAAATCCCATTTTCAAACACAAGGGTGTAGATATAGTGCGATGCTTCATTGAAATCCTTGTTTTTGATTGGCTAAGAAGCACTGGCCTCTGTTTACTGACAACATGCATGAAACAATCCCCAGATTTTCATAACCAGTTTCACATCACATCCAGGGGTTGTAAATTTAGTGATTCTTCAAAATGTATATAGAATTTGAAATCAGTCTTTCATAGTCTTGTAAGTTTATGTACATATTATGCTTCAAAGTCCGTCCATGAGCGGTTATGTGTCTTTCGTGAAATCATGTAATATATGGAGATTATATTTGATAAATGCAATTTTTCATATTCTGTATGCCCAACGATCAATTCTATTTACATATTTATACCCTACAGTTCTATTTATGTTTGTGTGATGTTGAATTTCAATTTTGTATGTAGAAAGCCGTCCATTTGTTTACCTTGCTTTAAAGGAGAATGAAACCCTTGAAACCAGCTGAATCCATATCAAAGAGAAAAATCAAAGAAACATATTGTTGAAAGTTTGAGGAAGATTGAATGAATAATAAGAAAGTTATGAGCATTTTAATATTGAGATCACTAATGCCATGTAGATCCTCCCATTGGCAATGCGACCAAGATCTGTGATGTCACACACGTACAACTCCCTCATTACTTTAGTACTTATTTCACTTATATTCTCACTTTTATAGAGTCTATCACAAGGTGAGGTGTTCTCTTTATGAGAGGACAAGTACAGAGGTTTCACAACATTATATCATTGATGAATCGTTTGTCATATGATTAGAATGAGAAAAAAAAATGTTTTGGGGTATATTTTCAGCGTCCAAAAGGGGAGAGTTGTTCATCTGTGACATGATAGATCTTGGTCGCATTGCCAATGGGAGGATCTCCATAGCATTAGTGATCTCGACATTCAAATGCTCATAACTCTTCTATTGCTAGTCCTATTTTACTCAAACTTTTGTTGATCTTATTCTTTGATTTTTCTGCTTTCACAAAAGCTAACTTGCTCCAAGAGTTTCATTCTCCTTTAAAGTTACTGAATGCTACTTGATAATGACGTCCTGAAATGTAAAATTGTTTGCAGTGTACAAGTATGATTTAGTCTCTTGATTAAAAACTGATCACACTTTCTAATTTATCCTTCTTGCAACGTTCCATTATTCATAATGCACACATACTGTACAACATCTCTCTCCTTCCCCCAAGAATTCTACTCAACAAAGAAGCATTATGAACAATTTTGTTTTTCTTCATTCAACGAGTGCATTTACTAATAAAAATATTTAAAATTACAATCAATTGCACATATATACATACATGATAGATAGAGCTGGCTTTTAGATCACACCCTGGTCTAAACTGATAGGCCTGTATTCTGAAGTAGGGTTTAGCTTAGACCATGGTCTAACTCGGTACTAAAATTATGGGAAGTCAACAATTCAAAAATTCTGTTTATATTGTATATTACTTATGTTTTTACTATTTTGTTTCATTTTGCATTCATAACATATAAAAATACTTCAATTATCATTCCGAGACAATTATGAACAATTTGGGTGTCATGAGTTAATAAATTGAATGTTTACTGTTGGGGATTCGTGCCATAGTTAAACCACCACTTTAAACCAGGGCTTAATTTAAACCCAAGTTCAGAATACGGGCCATAGGGAAGTTCAACGATCCGAGCAATATTTTTCGCTGAATGAAATTTTTTGACCTCGTTGCTCGGTGACTTTTTACTTTCAAGTCTTTTGCAACTTTTGAGATCAGTTTTGCGTCGCCCAGATACGCGGTTCCGAAATTACGCAACATTATGTGAGTGCTTGTCAGACCAAAAATTGCAACCAAAAATCATAAATATATGATTATTTTTAGTTTTGCTGGTCTAAATGTATTCATTTTATGCTGTTTATGATCTCAGAAGAGTCCCAAACAAAAGGTCCAAAAACAAAGAAATACATAAGGAATTGATATCGCAATTTTTTCACGTACACTTTGCTAGGAACACCACAAAGAGTTTTTATACCAAAAATTAGAACATTTGGAGCTTTATTTGGGGAGTTAGAGGGGAAAAGTATGATTTCGCATACTAATTCTCATAAATTAGCATAATTGCTTAATAGCAATTTGCATGAAATAAATTACTATACAATTTTGTAGATTATGTCCCAGACAACCTGCGTGCCAATTTTCGGTGCGATCGCGCAGTCAACGGCCAAGATGTAAAGGGGGGACTGGGAGCGCCGCCCCCCCCCCCCTCCGGGCCATATGAACTCCCAAAATACCCCAGCCTCGATAGGGTTAAAGAATTTAAAATGTCATATGCTAGCAGCTTAAAAAATTAAGTTTTCATCAGGGGAAATATATGTCGCCACGTTTTGCAAGGACACACAACAGCATTGTGAAATGACTGGGACTGGGATGGACTAACAGTCCTCAATGTTGGCCTTACCATGTGACCTCTGATCGCCCGATGACATGCAGGTCATCTCAGTACAACTACAACCCAAATTTGGGTGAAAAGTGACTTACGGTTGCGGAGTTGTGTGTCATAATGTGCAAACGACATTTGGATCCCCAAGTCTCGCCTTCACCGGGTGAGACAATAAAAGTGAGCCGTATGTTACTTTAAATAGCTCTAATATATACTTTTTTTATGGAAGCTCAAAATATAACATTATATGCAAGCACATAAGATGCAACACATTATATCACTATTGTATAAAATAATACACAAGATTTTTGCAAAATTAATAGTACTATAATGCCCACTTTTGACAAAAAGACTAGATCAGCTCAACAATTGCAGCAAAATATCTGTTTCTCAACAATTGCAGCAAATTATCTGAAAAGAAACAACTTTCACTTTCATACGCATCCAAATTCTGCATAACATTTGGACCCATGTACGATCATACATGATTTTCTATCAAAAGTGGATGCTTATAAATTGCATAATCGGGTAGATACCTCGCACTGCTTACAGACTGTGACTGTGATACTCTACCAACAGGCTCACTATTTCATATGCCTTTTCGATATATGAGTTATCATATAATCTCAATATTTATCCTGAGAATTTGGCAACACACGTTCCATATTTACACAACTCCATCATACAGTGAAAGCAACGACCACACATTGAATACAGAAGCTACTATGATGTACCTGAAAGACGTGCGATACGCAGGCAATGTCAGACATAGCAGCACTCGGTTGATATCTTTACATTCAATGGGTTCCCTCTATCAAGGCCTTATTTCACAAAGCTTGTTAAAAATCGCTTTCAACTACTACTAATCATCTTGACCATGTGTTTCCTGCATGGTTAACACTATATATGACTTTATTAGTACCCCACAGTTGCAGATTTGCCAACATTTGAAATGCAGAAAACAGAACAAATTATTGCAAGGGAGTAAATTGACGGAGGGGGGAGGAGGGAGGGAGTGGGGGAGTTGTCCCTCATGGGCCCATGGTAGCGAGCTTTTGCATTTTTGGACTTGCATACCTTGAGACAAAAAATCACCCTCAAGAATTACTGTACCTGAGTGTGTTTGCTCAACCTGAATACAGAAATTGACACCCAAATCTGAATGTTCAGTTATGTAGGGAAATAAAAACTTCAAAAACTGGACAATTCGGTTGGAAACACGGGGATTGACTGCAAGTCTGCACATAAAGCTGATCGCATCAAAGGCCATTCTGGTCTGCAATTGGAGAAGTAAAAAATACATGGTACTTCATGGCAACTTGAGGAGTTCATCATCGGGGGCAATATTAGGCAGAGGGTTCCGCCAGTAGGTGAATCCACTGTACTCCGCAGGAGCATCAAAGGCCATTCTGGTCTGCCGGTGAAGAAGCGGAAACACATGGTCCACCAAGTCTTTCATTCTTGGATACCTAGACATGAAGAGATGAACGATGAAATGATTCGTAAGTGCAACTGTCAATGAGTTCAGAGATATCTCAAGAATTTACTACAATATCTAAACAAGCTTCCTTATATATCATCACTCTGGATACTTACGATGATTGGAATGTCTTTGTCATTTCATGGGTGACCTTCCCCTGGGGGTTGATGGTAAAGATACGAGAGACGGGGATACCAACAGCTCGATATGCCCACGTATCCTGTAAAAAAAGCATGAAGTCAAAATATTGTTATTTCACAGATGACCTTTCCCTTGTGTTTATTATTAACTCAAGTAGTAAATACCAACAGCCCATGTGTCCAAGAAAGAAAATACAATGATGGATTCGTTGCCACATTTTGTCACACATACAATACATTAGCAATACCTTCAAGCGAACTTTTTTGGCCATTTTGTCAGCTTACACTACATTAACCCTTTTTATTGGGGAAGGTCAATTTTGCAATTTCATCACTATGCCGCTGCAAGAAATTGTTTGACTTTTTTACATACAAGACTTGCGCATCTTTTGAGATGAAATTTGCGATGCCCAAATACGCAGTTCCAAAATTACACAACATTTTGTAAGCGCATGCCAGACCCAAAATTGCTCAAAAACGTGATTCCATGAATGCAAATTGTGCTTTTCAACCCAAAATCATGAAAGTCACTTCCGTTGGTTTAAATGGATTTATTTTATGCCATCTATGATCGCAAAAAGATCCCTGACAAAGTTCATCAAAAATAACAATTTGTGTTTCGGCAATTTTGTGTAGATATTTGTTAGATGAAAAACACACAAATTTAGGGCAAATTTCATATGATTAAATATAAAACAATTTTTAAAAAACTTTACATTGTTTACATCCGGCTCCAGGCGAGTGCAAATTTTTCACAGCAATCAGTGGCCTAGATCTATATCCTGAGGAGTGTTTCATCAACATTTACATCTGACAAGTTGTCAGATCTGACATCTTTCTCTGATGTTGATTGGCTGAGAGGTACTGTTACTATGGTAATTGTCGGATAAAATGGGACTTGTCAGATAAAACGTCCGACAAGTCCTTTCATGAAACGCCCCCCTGGTCTGAATCAAATCAAATCCTTCATCTATAATACAAAATGTAAACATACCACAAACAATGATATGATTGTACTCACGTTGATTCTGTTGCCATAGCCAGCATAGAACGGCTTGCCGCCAGATGGGAAGAGAGATTCAATGTCTTTCAGACACTTGATCTTGAATTCCTCTGGTTTTCTGATTATCACCTCACTGTGAAAAACAGAGAAAATTCACACATGATTAGATAAGATTGAGCATGAGAATGGTTCATACCAGACCTCGAGGAATGAAAAACTGTATTATATGATGAAATGCGCACTGCTTTTGCAGAAACAGGGCCATGCGTCTAGAACTCGCCCCATTTTTGTTACGTCACCCAATATGTATCTATAATGATAGCGCACCCATCAGTATTAAAATGGTCATAATTTACATTATATCCTACAGAAATTAAATACTGTATGCTGATTGGTCTAAATAGCATCATGTGACCTAACATATTCTTACTATTTTGCGACGATGTTGAAAAAAGAAACACCCACTAAAGAAAATTTACTACTATCCATGATGGAACAGTGCACCAATGATATTCCATCATTGACGTCACAGATCATGCAATTTTTGGGGCGCACCGGTCAGTGAGGTGACTCAACCAACCAGGCAAGTCCTGCGAAGGGACGGGAAGGCACAAATCCACGCTCCGCTGAGCGCGTGGCTTTAGGAAAATATCTGTCAGTGCAGCGCGTTATCAATATTTTGGTTCAGATTATAAAGCATGAACTACGTGTACAAGAACTAGATTATCAAGATCTATAACACAAATATTACGAAGGTACAGAGGAAATTATTCATGGTTGTACTGGCAAAATTACTATTTTCTCTTGGGGGTTCGCCCCTCAGGAAAAATATGAATTGGAAAAAAAAATTGTAACCTGAAATCACTTTTTTTAATTTCTCTAACTCTGGTGTACATTCTATATAATAATTTTTTTTTTGTTTTGTACTTAATTTACAGTAAGCTATTCAACACGTGGAAAGGTGTGCGCACTCTGATATTTTTTATCAACCCATGCCAAGTTGTCCATCCAACAAGAGGGAAAAATCTATTAATAATAAAAATAAAAAAACCCTTTGCTTGAAGGCCAATAAAGTGTGAATGGCTGGTATACCTACACGAGAAAAATTACATGGGCTTTGGGGTCATTTTGCTATAAAAAAAACCCTGGAAAATCCCCATTTACTGCAAATGACAACACTTAAATTTGAACATTCAGGCAATATTAACCCCCAAAATAAAAAATTTTGCCTGACACCTACCTATGGAATGCTTGGAAGAGAGAACTGGGGTTCAGCAAAAGAGGGCCATCGGGTAATGAAGCTTTGTCCTGCTGAATACTGTTAAGATAGCCCTTGGTCAGCCTGGCTTGACCGATGGCCCTGGACGACAGATAGAGGAAGCTGTAGCCATTGAGCTTGATGTTGGAGTAGAGCTGTGCAACGCCGATGTGCGTCCAGTCCTTACCTAGCACGGGCAAGATCTGACCGAAGACATCCGACCTGAGAAGATACAAAAGAAATTAAGCAATACTGAATTTCTTTTTCATTATGAATCAAATATGCAAATATATTCATGAAAAACATTATTTGCATATGTAACACCCAATTTCACTTCAAATTTTCATTTTTTCCCCAGATGTCATCTTTGTTATCTTATTTTACCCTTATTAAATTTAGGGCAAATTTCATATGCTTATTTGCATAATTTAAAAAATATAAATAATTGATTTCTTGAAAATTTTACAACACAGTATTGTAGTTTACATCTGGCTCTACGCATGTGCAAATTTTCACGGCGATCGCGTAATCACAAGCCGAGATCTGAGGGGGGGTCAAATGGACCCCCACCCCCTCAAGTATATCCTGGTATGACATAGCCCAGTTTAGTTTCCACACAGAAAAATTGTGAAAGCCAAATTTTTTAATGTATTTCGTTGTTTTTTCATCTTTTGTGTTTCATTGGGGATTTTTTTTACGATGGAAATCTGATCTAATACAGTTTTGATGTACAATCAGTATATTTATCCAATTAAATACATTTTTCATTCATATCTTTCACACCATAACTGTTTGTGGTACACGCATTAATAAAACCTAGCAACGAGTTGGAATATGACATGAACGTTTGGGGAAATTTACCAAAACTAAATACCAGTACAAGATTTCCAGAAAATTTCAGCACACTCCATACTTGAGGAGTTTTATATAAATGATATGAATATGCAGATGTCACATTTCAATCAATAAAACACGCTTTTACTTTATATCCTTCACAATCAAATCAGAGCGCTATGGGCCTAATGATCTTACTTTGTAATAGTACCATCGATATCTGAGATGATGATTTTGGTGTTGTAGTTCCAGTAGTAGATGGTACATTCACACACACATGTACCCTGGTAACGAGTTGTCACTGAATATCGGATCTCATTAGCTCCCGGCTGGAGATTCAATTTAGCCTATGGAAAACAAAAACGAAAAAAATATGCATCAAATCATATAATTGAAAATGGTAATCTCTTCCCTCTCATTCATAAATCAATTTGTTAAACCCCCATCACACTTATTCGGAATCAGCAGGAATCAAGCAGAAGCTGGAACGAAAAAAATCTAGAAATTTTTGGGAGGAACTTATGAATTCACCAAACTGGAGTTCAAATTCAGTAAATTGACCAGGTGAATCATCATACACTAGTCAAAATGAGCCGCAATGGAGTCAGATTGATAATTCGTGCAACATTCTTGGACATTCTAGGCGCATTCTAAATATTCTGACTGCATTCTGGGTGCATTCGAAATATTTTTGTCATTTCTTTTGGCCGTCCCGAAGGTTTTGGTCATGTTCAAAACATTCGAGGGGTATTTTCGAACGGTGTTCCAAGTAGATTTGAATGACCAACTGGTGGTCAAACAATAGTCCTTTCATTCAGGCCAATTCTGCTTGATTCGGAATAAGTGTGATGGGGGCTTTAGACTTGCCTTTCAGTTGCATTGCCTGATTGCAAGCACACCCAAATACACACAACAGCACATTCCATGCACAAACAAGGTTGTTCTTAATTTGGAATACCAGATTATCAGGCATCTACAGGTGAAAGGAATGCCTTGTTTCTAGGTTCCCTGGAAAGGCCATTGTTTGAAAACATTCAAGTCAAGTACATATTGTCTGGGTACAACAATACAAGCTCTGCAGCCAACAGACTAATTTTGTTTATATGGTAATTTCTAACGGAGGGTTTCATGTATGCCTGGCCCATTTCATAACCCACTGAAAGTACTTTTATTCTTCTTGTAAGCAACCAGTTCTGAAATCTAGATTCATCTATGTGGCAAATGTGGCAAACAAGGAGTTCTATGAGGCAAATAAGGAGGTCTATGAGGCAAATAAGGAGATCTATGGGGCAAATAAGGAGATCTATGAAGCAAATAAGGAGATCTATGAGGCAAATAAGGAGATCTATGGGGCAAATAAGGAGATCTATGAAGCAAATAAGGAGATCTATGAGGCAAATAAGGAGATCTACATTGTATGAGGCAAAGAAGGAGATCTATGAGGCAAATAAGGAGATCTATGAGGCAAATAAGGAGATCAGAGGAGGGGTTGTTATTCACATGTAAACTTGCCAGATAATTTGAATACATAAACTTTTCAATTGTCCAGGAACACTGATGTTGTTTAGGAGCCTAACAACATCGAGGGTAATTCAGTGGGAGTTACAATACAATTGAGGAATCAATCTACTGGTTTCAATACAATAGGAAAGCTTCATTATGACCAAGAACTAAAATTTGAATATGCAAAGTAAACTTGAATGGCCCGACGGTTCATTGGTCAGAAAGCTGATGTTTAATGCATGATTTCCATCAGATGTTATGGGGCCGATTGCACGAAAGGGTCTTTCCAAGGACCGTCTTTCGTGTCGCCCATCTTTTATGATGCGCTATAAGCGGGGTGTTTCTGAAATTTATGATAAACAAATACAATTCGTAAGCTTGCTTTTAAATCAAATTTATACAACTTTGTGAGATATCACATCATTTTATAAACAAATAGTTTGTTTATTTTAACGGACGAATAAAATATGATTGCAGATAATTTATTTGAAATGCGTTTCACATGGCGCATCATAAAAAACGGGCGACACGAAAGACGGTCCTTGCAAAGACCCTTTCGTGCAATCGGCCCCTGGTTTTTACTATCTGTGACCAAAAGCCACTTTAACTCTACACAGGTATATCAGGGAGGTTCACCTATGCCTCGAGTGTGAGCAGTCGAGCGAGCAAGGTCAGAATACAGTGACACATGTAACCAACATCATGACATCATCATACAACCATGCACAACACAAAGACTATACAACATGTCTAACCTCTAACCTTTTCACTGTATTCTGGTCTTGTTATCTATTTATGCTGCCCGTTTTTGCCAGCATAAATCTGGTAATGCTTATGGGGCTGCGTTTTCGACTCGATTACAAGTTCTTTTATATAAGAAATCCATCCCAACTATTAATAGGATGAAATCACACATGTTTACCAAAAGACACCTCTTTCATTCTTTTTTTGCTCCAAGACACAAAATGCAGAAAAAGTAGTTCTGCTCAACCCGATTTTAATTGAGTCACTTCAGACCCGGTTATTACTAGGGGGGGTCCAAATTGCCCCCCCCCCCTTCAGCCGCTCATTGCGATTGCAGCAAAAATTTGCACACGGGTATGTCAAAAAGGATAAAATACTATCAAAGAAAGAACATGTATAAGAATAAATGTCAGGAAAGGATTGCACATACCAGTTGTTCAGATGACAGTCTGATGGCTTTCTTATATCTCTCTGTTCCTCTTCTCATCCTCTGCGATTTCTCTCCGGCCATCTCCATTTCGTCTGCAGAGTTTGGACCAGATTCTATGGAGTCCTTCCTCTGCATAGTACTGAAACCAAGAATTGAAACAGGGATGGTACTTAGAATGGGTCTTAGGCATGAGTGCGATGGTGAAAGAAAGATGCTCGATTCAACGAGGCGTTAGCCGAGTTGAATAGAGTGTTTCTTTCTTTCACCAAATGCGAAATATCGCACCATTGCACGAATGTGAATATTCGCTATTTGTGTTGTACAACGCCTCAGAATCTAGCGAAAATATTTAAAAAATAAGGGGTTTTCCCTGCAGTAATCTATGAAAAGGGAGCAAAAATATTGAGAGCGAAACGCAAAATCCCACAAGCGCACATGACCTTGGGCAGCATTGCGCATTTAGCCAGCAGGCTAGCTATACGCGTATATTGCACCTTCATTTTACTGAGCGCAATGAATAAAATCGTATTGTGACGTAACATTCTAAGGCCGGCCGTGCAACGGTACATTTTGGATGGTACGTCGTGTGTGCAACGGTACGAATGTTTGACATTCAGCCTCTCGTTTGCTTGCGTACAACAAGCTAAGTAGGCGTTGTACAATAATTCTTATACGTCAATTACTATTTGTATATATTTGTTCCATAGTTGTGGGGCTGAATTGATCTCATAGTCCTGTGTGGGAGGTACTTGAAGTGTGAGTGTATCTTGTGAGCTACCATGGTGATGGTCATGAGATCAGGATTATAGTTTCGAGAATTGTGAGATATAACCACTTTATTTCGGGATCAAAACACCACTAAAGCAATACAAGCCAGTAACAACTATTATTTATTGTGAACAAATAAATAATCAAATAATTCGCATCTCCAACCCATTTTGAGTTTATAACGACTTGGTTTTTAAATATTCAAATACATTTGGTCTATTATTTGATCTACCATCACGTCGGTCCTAACGTCAGTCTACTATCACGTCAGTCTTAACATCACTGTGTTACCCACAAAGGCCGATTGTGACTGTATACAAAGTCAAATTTCTCAAATCCCTAGAGTGTCCTCAAAAGATCAAACGAAAGTTTAACTTAATTTGATTTGATTATCTTCTCAGTCACTACATAAATCCCGTGCTGTGAGGGGCACAAAATCTAACTTCAATGTTGAAAGAGCGGTGAGGGGCACAAAATCTAAATTCGACATTGAAGGAGCGGTGAGGGGCATAAAATCTAAATTCGATGTTGAAAGACCTCAGATTAGAATTGATCACAGAAATAAACAGGTACAGCTCATCTTAAACCATGGGGAGTTTGGGAATGTTAGTTGATTACATATTTTCTTCTTAGGTGGTCTTGGGAAAGATTTATACGTGTATACTAAAACCTAAAGCTTGATAATTACCTTTCATATTCTTCTTGTTGAATCAAGAGATCATCCTGAAATGAGTCTGTAGCAAGCTCCTGATTTAAAAAAAAATTGAATGAGGATGGATATACATGTAGAAGTAAAGTCATTGTCTGAACAATGGGCTTATTCAGACCTGCCAACCTCTAGGAATAAAAAACTGTATTCTGTGATTAAAAAAACTGTATTTTTCCCCAAAAAAGTGTATTTCATAATAAAATGCTTGGCGCACTCGCTCATCGCGGCGCTCAAGCTGCAGATGAAAAAAAAAACCATTAAAACATGCGTATATCTTCACACTGGTTTTAACAAAATGATTGAAAAAAAAGTTACTTGAAATTAAAATGATCTATTAACCATATTTGTGTACGTTTTATGAAATAGAGACATATAGAGATTATTTTTCTCAATAAATTACGATTTAGTATAAAAAAAATATATATATATATATATATATATATATATATTTTTTTTTTTTTTTTTTTTAATACAAAAAACGTATTTTTCAAAGAAAAAACGTACTGCCGTATTTTGGTTGCAAAAACGTACTAAATGCGGCTAAAACGTACTGGTTGGCAGGCCGCTTATTATTATTAATAGTTTTAAGTTGATCACTTAAATTTTTCACTTTGATAACCCCCACCCCCCCCCCAAAAAAAAAATAATAATAATAATAATAACAATCACATCATACTGTCTCCTATTACATAGAGGGCATACTTGCACAAAATTTGAAAGCAAAATACAAGAATGAAAATAGAAACGATGACCTGTTAACAAAATGCCTCCAGCATTCGCCTACATGTATTGTGGGTGGAGGCTTAAGCTGCAATTAATGTCTTTTTCATTCTTTTGCAAATTATACAGAAACTAAAAAGAGAGAGCAGTGACTAATTTATGATAAATATAAAAGACCCCATTTCTTACACTAATCCAACAAAAGCCCATACAGAAAAGTTTACTATGGAAAAGCTCTTCATGGCGTGATAATAACAAGAAAGTTTTGAATATTCTTCTGTTTTAAACGATCATACCTTCTTTGGTGTAGATGGCTTGGGTGAGCTTCCCCAGAACCAAGAGGTTATACTTTTCCTTCCTTTGGGAAGGTTCTCTTTCATCAGGTTACTAGCAACATCCTGAGAAAAAAAACAAAGGCAATACACCACAAAATTTAAAAAATATGAATTTTTCACTATAGTAGAGCAGATAAGCCGAACAATTGTGCAAATTATGTCTAAAGCATGAAACTTTCACAAGTATTAGTATATGCCATAAGATTTATTTTAAAAATGGGAGGTAAATTTATAAATGCCATTTTCGGCCGTTGCCATGGCAACGGAATAATTTCTCCAAAATAACATACATTCCCATGTAAATGGTAAATAAACATGATATAAATGACCAAAATGATACTTTTCAGGCTCCTAATTGAATACATATGAAATTTAGAAATATTCAAGATCATCAAGATAGTTCCAATTGGTCCGTTGCCATGGCAACGGCTTGTTTTTCCCCAGAAAAATTAAATTTTGATTAAAAAAAGTTGTAGAATATGATTTATCTTTAAATCCCCTAATTTTACAGTGCTCAACAAAGATATTTTGGTTGCTAAATGTGTAAATTACATCTCAAGTTATTGCCATGGCAACCAAATAACATCTAATTTACAAAAATAACAGAACTGTAACCAATGCTCAAGGTATTGTATTTCATTTATTCCTCGCATGAATCACTTAGTCACTTACGAAATACAAACATCTTTCTGTTTGGGGATATACTGGAAGATGAGATATTTTAACAATGAAACTTAAATCTAGACCTTAAAGGAGAATGAAACTCTTGGAGCAAGTTAGCTTTTGTGAAAGCAGAAAAATCAAAGAATAAGATCAACAAAAGTTTGAGTAAAATAGGACTAGCAATAGAAGAGTTATGAGCATTTGAATGTCGAGATCACTAATGCTATGGAGATCCTCCCATTGGCAATGTGACCAAGATCTATGATGTCACAGATGAACAACTCTCCCCTTTTGGACACTGAAAATATACCCCAAAACATCTCTTTTTGCTCATTCTAATCATATGACAAACGATTCATCAATTATATAATGTTGTGAAACCTCTGTACTTGTCCTCTCATAAAGAGAACACCTCACCTTGTGATAGACTTTATAAAAGTGAGAATATAAGTGAAATAAGTACTAAAGTAATGAGGGAGTTGTACGTGTGTGACATCACAGATCTTGGTCGCATTGCCA
Organism: Lytechinus pictus; assembly: GCF_037042905.1. Lineage (NCBI taxonomy): Eukaryota > Metazoa > Echinodermata > Echinoidea > Temnopleuroida > Toxopneustidae > Lytechinus > Lytechinus pictus. The sequence continues at coordinate 42,322,398 of NC_087245.1, read as the reverse complement.
ATGGGAGGATCTACATGGCATTAGTGATCTCAATATTCAAATGCTCATAACTTTCTTATTATTCATTCAATCTTCCTCAAACTTTCAACTATGTTTCTTTGATTTTTCTCTTAGATATGGATTCAGCTGGTTTCAAGGGTTTCATTCTCCTTTAACCCTAACTAGGCCGGGCTTTTTTGGCTGTTCTGTGGCCGGGGGGGGGTTGATTCAACCCCCCCCTGAGATCTCGGCCGCCGATCGAGCGAGCGCCGCAAAAATTTGCACGCTGGTAGTGTGCGATGTAATCTACAAGGCTGTATGGTAAAATTTTCTAAAATAATGAGATTTTATTTTATATGAATTAATTATGCTAATGTATGCATAAATCATACTTTTTGCTCTAATTCACTAAATAAAGCTCCTAGAATGCTAATTTTTGGTAAAAATATTCCTTGTAGCATTCTTAACAATGGCAATTGAAAAAAACTTCGGTTTGGAAATCAATTTCTTATGTATTTTATTGTTTTATGAATTTCTTATGTATTTCTTTGTTTTTCAACCTTTTGTTTTTCTTTGTTTTTTTCACCAGATTTATTGCACAACCTTTTTGAAGCATAATTATGCTAAAATCAATTGCTTTCAGCTGTTTAAAGTAAAAATAATCATATCTTTATGAATAAGATGAGAAAACTCAATTTGCATTGACTTTGTACACAAAATCACGTTTTGGAACAATTTTGGGTCTGACATGCACTTACAAAATGTTGCGTAATTTCGGAACCGCGTACCCGGGCGTCGTAAATTTGGTCTCAAAAGATGCGCAAGACTTAAAAGTATAAACTCTGCGAGTGGCGCGGTCAAAAAAATTCGCGCGGCGGAATGATCGCAGAAAATGTTGAGGGGGGGGTTGATTCAACCCCCCCCCGGCCATTTTAGGGTTAACAATCATTTATGCACGAACCATTAGAAGGATAAATATTTTCTCCAGCACCCCCTAAGGACAATGGAACAAACTTCCCTCCCATGAAGCAAACTCTATCATTTGAAACAGGTAAACTGGCACATAAAATTCATTTACATATAGCCAGAATCTGATAACCGGTAATGGAGAAATGATATATCTGTAGAGCGCTTAGATATGTCATTCCAAAGTTTTTAGAGCTATATTTAAAGTGCTGAATGATGCTTGGTTCATGTGGGTGAAGACCTTAATTTGGTCAAATGGAAATTGAATTGAAGGAGGAACTTACGACTGGTAGAGGTTTCTGGAAGGCAAGCTGTGAGATTATAATAGGTCCAGCCATCTGCCAGTTAAAGAACTTATTATTGATTCTGATCACCAGCTTAGGATTGGCCAACATGTTTGGCTCCTTTATGAATTCCTCATAGCTTATCAGGTGCTTCTTAAAATGATCTGTAAAGACAGGTTAAAATTGAGGGGGACAAACAATAAGAACTGAGGTTGGTTTGGGAGATGTGATACAATGTCAGCATCAGTTACATGAGGTACGAAATAGTGCAGAACTTAGAAGCGTTGTCATGACACACTGTGTCTGTTACTTTGACTGTTGTGGCCATATCCTATGAAATGTTGAAGGGGGACTTGCAGCTTTTCCCCCTCTACTTTGCCATGATGAAGCAAATGTCACGGAACCCACTATGCAGCCTCAAGTCTCTGCCAGTAATGTGCACACAGAAGGTCCGTTGGAACAATAAGTTGTATTTGTGTTAGTCTCCTGTGGACACCAACTGCAGATTACTCCCCCCCCCCCCCTCCTTCCTCATTCAGATTTGGTATTAACACATGACTGGCTTGCCCCTACAATTCTTGTCTGCTGTGAAGGACAACTACAGACTACCCCCCCCCCCTTCATTCAGACAGGGTTAGTACACGAATGGCACAATGGCTTGCCTCTCCCATCCTCATCTGCTGAAGCCCTTCTCTTACAACTATCTGACAGCACTTACCCAATTCTATGGTATCTTCATCTTCTTTGAGTCCTCCACAAAGCGAGAGTTCCATCCCTCGAAGGTACTCCCTGTAAAATATAAAACACACAAATTAACCAAAGACTGAGACATACAATGTTGCATCAAGTATCAGTTGATAAAGCAATTCATGTCAACATCACCAAGTTTGAAGGGGGAAAACAGCTTTACGGCATAAAATATATTATCTAATAAAAAAACTGGAAAATAACCTGCTGGGGACTTTTTTCATTTAAAAATCCTGAATTTATAATTATTAAACATACAGGCCCATATTCTCAGGTCCCGGTTTACTTAAACCATGGTCTAATTTTGTGCAAAACTATTGGGAAGTTAAAATTGTCCCATTTTTAATATTGTATATTTCTCATGATTACTATTTCTCTTGCCCATGCATTTAATGATGACGAATACAATTCTATTTGTCATTTCCATACAGTTTTGATGGATTTGATTTCAAAAGAGCTGATACATTTAAAATGTGCTTATAGATTTTTGTGTCATGGTTGGCTTTCCATAGTTAAGCCATAGCTTTAGACCATTTAAGTTAAACTGGAGTCTAGATTTGGGCTAATTTATTTTATCAAAATATATTAGAAATGTAGAACTAACATCGTATCAATCAATGCATCCTTTACCAACTCCTGGAGATCGTTTCATTAACATAATGTGTCCAGCAAATTGTTGTATCTGCCAATTTTCCTTGAATTTGATTTTAGGAAGCACTGTTACTATGGTAACTGTTAGATAAATCAGGATTTCATGAAATGCTCCCCGGTCAAAATCTGGGAAAATACCTGGGTTTCATTTTTAATTTGAAAAACCTGATTTTACCATTTTTTTTACATTAATGATTTAAATCAAGAAGATATAAATGTTGAACTTACATTGTATCAGCGCAGCCTTGGCTGGACTCCATGCCATGGTGAAGGTCCGATGCACTGTGATGAGAGTCTGTAGTACTGTGGTGTGATTCCGAGTCGCTAACCCCGACAGTGTTCGGCGACTGAGGTAGTGAGTTGCCAAGGTCGGACGACTTGTCCTCGTCTTTGACTTCCTGGATGGCCCTGATGCGGTTTCCTGGGACCTGGGAGCTGAAAGTCAGAGATTCAAAAGTCATTAGGGTCGATGCTTACAGAAAGGTACAACTGCAGGTACAGTAGACCCTGCAAAAGTTGACCTTCCATAGGTCACATTATCGCCTGACTCAAAGCATAAACTTTAATCCACAATATGCAAAACATTTGTTGATATCATCAAAGAGATTTCTCTGGTCACAAGAGATTAGACTAGGGCAGAGTCACCTATTCCATAACATTGTTAACTTTTTAAGATGGCTACTTTATACTTCAAGGCTGAATCACTAGCAATACATCTTACATGTATCTGGAAAGTGTTTCATCAGCAAGTAGTCGGTTCTGAAACCATTCTCTGATTTTTGATTGGCTGAGAAGCTCAGATATCTGACTTTTACAATGACTGAAAAAAACATGCGATGAGTCCTTTCTTGAAATGTTCCCCTAGTTTAATAATTGATGCGTTCAGAGAACAATTCTAGGGTGGTATTAAATTCATTCGTTGTGGGAGGAGGGGTAATTATGGTGTACCTTTCTGGAAAGTAGAGTGCATAGACCTCAGGGTCGACCTCTTCCGAGGCCAGATCCTGGAGATACATTCCGCCCTCTCGTGGATCCTCGTTCTTGCTGCTGAAGATCTTGCTCCAGATGGAGGCTTTCTTCTCCTCCCCCTTGCCCTGAGAGGTGGAGGAGGGGGTGGTGGAGGGCTGGGTGCTCTTGTTATCCGATGGTTGCTACACAGACAAGAGGGAGAAGGTATCGTATTAAAGAATTTAACAGACTGACGTAGCAGGTATCCACCAAAAGTATAATGATGTCACTAGCCTGGCATTTTCAATGTTAGTCCCCATAGTGTTTGTGTATATAATCATAAAATTAAAAATAATAGCATTTATGAAGGCGCCCAATATATAGTAGCCTATTCAATGGCACACTATATAATATCCTTATGTTGTTTATACTTCAATGTGATCCTCTACAGATACAATGAACATAACATGCAAGGCTACTGCTTAATAATCAGATGGGCAATGAAAAATCTTTTTGCTGTCAAAAAGAAAAGAACAATGAAAAATTGTGGAATACTCTGACATTCACTGACCAACGAATCAAAACTTTGAAAAGAATTGATCAAGATAATTCATGTTTTTTTCTGATATTTAAAATAAATACCATAAACTACCACTGGTTAAATAAAAGTAACAAGGCAACATCTAAACTACGAAAGTACCTTTTGCAACTGAATATGAAGGAATTATGCAATATGCATGACTGTGCAACACTTTCTAATCAATGCACATTTACAGGGTTGTAGCATACAGATGGACATGGAATGGGCAACTCATTGTCAAGACTTTAATCAAAACCAGATTATTTAATAAAAGAACGTTTTCAAAGAAAGAAACTTCAATACAGCAAGCATCATGTCAACAAGTCTAACGGAAATAACAAACATTTCAAAGTAAAGATGATAACCACATAACGCTCATGCATGCAACCATTGCTGGCAAAAGCAAAACAAAATGTATGATAACAACACAAAAGGGAAAGAGAAAGGAAGGAAAATGCAGGCTGACTTGAGACTGAAACAAAGATCTTGATTTCTGAAAGCAATAAAAATATAACTCACAATGAAAAAAACATGTCCCGTAGTCTAAAAGTAGTCTTTTATGGGCCATAAAAATAAATCAATTATGTTAGGATGTATCTTACCATCTTCTCCTTCTTTTCCTTCCTTCATTTGTTTTAGAATTCTTTGATTCTTCTTTGTTTACTCCTACCTTCATTCCTTTCTTGTTTCTTTCTTTTCTTCCTTCTTTCTTCCTTCCTTTCTCTATCTCCTCTCATTTTACAATAAGTACATGTATCTTTATGACAAATTAAACTTCTCATAATCAGATACATGTATAATGAAGTTTAAACAGATTTTCTACATAACTAAATTTCCATCAATGTAAAGTAATAAACACAAAGCAAGATAAACTCCACAAGCAGCAAGCAGGAACGTAGCAAGCAAGCAAACCACCGAGGCTGAATGAATGATGTACCTTAGAGATGGATTCCACCGCAGATATCTGAATACTAATGGTGGGCTGAGAGACCGTTCGCTATAGGATATTACACACATGATCAGGTTGAAATGAGTATATATGATGGTTAGGCAGTATGAGTGAGAGAAAGAATGTCATGCATAAATGGTGGCGACTGTTAGGCATTTGAACAAATCAACCTTCCACTCCCCTGTATCCATAGAACATACCTAATACTTTACAATATTAAGGAATTATACTGGTTGTAAAAAAATAGCCTCCCGAAAATGAAAAATTAATTTTTTACATGATGGGTGATTTTCACCAAGTAATGAGTTCTCAACAAATGAGCTACAGGGATTTAAGTAGCTTATAAAATAACAATTGTCAGTGAAAGTCACTGGGACTATTTTTTACCCATGAAATACTCCCAAGGCATTCTAGATTAAAATGCATTTGTATCATCCAGTATATTTTTTTCTTCATCTGTGTTTTATTTTTCTCTTTCCACATTATTAAAGTTCATAAAAAATTAATAAATTAACCCCAATAACTATTCAATAGAATTTATGTCAGTCAGGGAAAAACTCAAGTTCTAGAAAGGGTTTCATCAACTTTTATTACCTGACAAGTCCTCAGATCTAAATACTTTCCTTGGTTTTGATTGGCTGAGAAACAGGTGTAAGACTGTTGCTATGGTAACTGTCAGATAGTGACAACTTGTCAGTGCTAAAAGCTTTCATGAAACCAACAGTCCCATGACTGCTCACAATTCTATCATTAAGTCACTGCCATTGTGCAAAATGTATTGAAGCCTGATGGGTATTAGAAGCATGAAATGAGGATTTTATGACAACAAATGTCAAGAGCGATTATTGTATGAATTTCTAACTCCACTCCTAACATATCTCTTTTTTAACAGTCACATCCACAAATATGATTTTTTTTTTTTTTAATGGTAGAAATTACACAATGCCTTTAAGCCTTTAGTTTAGATTTGTCCAACTCTATCATACACTGCCCTATTCGAGCCTTGTCAAAGAGTATCCGGGGGAGGATTAGGGCAAGGGGGCATTTCACAGGGAATAAAAAAGTATTACCCATGCATCACTTTCCCCATGTTCATAACCTATTACCATAATTTCCCATCAACAACGCTACTTCTGAAGATGCTACTTCTAAAAAAAAAACATGTCATAAAACACATAGTAACTTTCACTGACTATTTGTCACAAGCTACTGAAATCCTTGCATACGATTGGCTCAAGGAAAAATAGTCAGTGAAACTGAAAATCATTTATTATTTGCTTCATGGAGTGCTTCCCTGATAAAGTGCACTATTTCAGAGCCGACTTTTACAATTTATTCATGTTATTTAAAGTAGAGCAGTTAAAATTCAGATCATAGATGGGTGAGAGACAGAGAATGTGAGGGTGGGGGCTAGCGAGGGTGTTTATTTACCTCTGGCAGTTCTCCCCAGTTCCACTCAAACTTGTCCACTCCGGCTGCCTTGTTGGCTTGCCTCAGGTTTGACTGCCGTAGATGATCGGCTTCTGTGTCGCTCTTTGGTGTGGATGGACGGGTGGCCTGGGGGCTGTGTGACACAGGGAACGGTAAAAAAATGTCAATTCGTGCTATCGGCAATAACCATAAGTTATTGCATGTAGTGCATGGCGTAAATTTGCCATTTACTTTGTGCACTGAACAAGAATATCTACTTTCTTGTTCAGTGATGTATGATCCAACTTCCCGTATGCTTGTACTGTAGTTACAGCTAGTCTAGTCGCATCCACTTTCATACCCATTCTAAATCTCTTCTTAAATACATTTCAAGGAGGAACATTGTAACACCCGCTACTTGCGCTATCCCTCTCGTTGTATACTATTCTTACCTTCAAGCTACCAGAAGTTACTGGGTCACACCAGTACACAGCATGAGCTACATCCAGGAACTTTTGGTTATTGTAGACAGAAAGAATTGGAAAATCAAAAAGGCTTCATAACGTATTACACAAAGAGATTCAATAATACTGAGACAGGCAGTTACAGTAGAAAAAATAGAAATACCGAAAACGCCAAACTTGAAGGGCATTTGAGCTCGTCATCATAACTTACATAGTTTATCACTTGCCATCATGTACTTGCATAGAATTGCTTTGTATTACATTTCCTTATCAAAGGAAGTGAATTCAAAATAATACTATTAAAACCACAAACCTGACGATTGGTGTGTAGTCTCCGTCAGAGAAGACATGGAAAGGTCTTTGTGTTGGGGTAGTGAGATTGTTCCAATCCTCGCGAGACACAAATTCATCGGCCACCAAGCTGACTGGACGATCTACCTGATGGTCGTCTTTTTCATCGCCCTCGACGTCATCGATGGGAAAGATGCCTTCCAACTCTTCATCGGAATGCTGCGAAGATGACGTGCTGGATTCTGACATTGTAGCTACTCTCCTGACGTTACTGTTTTGCGGCGGAGTCTTCTCGCTCTTGCCGCCCTTCCCGCTTTTCCTCCGCCGCCTTTTGGCACGAATCCTGCTCCTTGAGTTGTTCGCTTTGGATTCAGTTTCTATTGCAATGCTCTCCGTCGTGTGAGGGCTTGACCCTGCACCGAGTCTTTGTTCAACTTTGGACGACACGTCCTCCTCCTGGCTCGAACCTGCTTCCACATCCTGAAGGGTCTTCAAGGAGTTCTTTGTCTTTGTCAGCTTCTTCTCTTTGGCTTTTATACCTGGCCCTGAGGCTTCGAGGCTGATATCAGCAAGTTTTTCTCCCACTGAGTGCATGTCCACCTCTTTACCAAGAGGCTGGGAACTGCTTCCCCGCAGACTGGCTGAGCTCATGGTCTTAATGGTCGGCTCTGAATCACGACTGCTCTCTGTCTCGGAGCGTGAGTGGCGGGATGGTCTCTGGATGTGAAGCTCTTTCATACCCTCTTCAAAGAGGTTCTCTGAGGAGGGGATAGGGGAGGTTGCAAGGTGCTCAGGGACAGTGTCCTGCAGGATGAATACAAGAAAAATAGTTATTAAGAATATTTCCCCTATAAATAAATGTCCATCATTTAAAGAAAAAAATAATCAAAACACTATATCATCATTGACCTTTGAAAAAGGATAATACTTTATTTCAAAGGATCTTAATAGTGAGAACAAGAAACCTAATGTTTCAACCTCTATCCATCTCAAGTGCTTTCGCTTCATTATCAGACTTTATCAGTAGATGGATAGTCATTGGCAACAAGGAAATAACATCCATTTTGCAACTTTTATGAAAAGATTAAAGTTGTTCAATACTCTGCACCACTGCAAGCATTTATGCCATTTCCTCTGTCTGCGGTGTGAGTACGTGTTGTCATGTGACAAAACAAAACTAGTTTAGAAATTACCAATTGCTATGTGGTTTAAGTGACCTAAACTGCAAAGCCTGATATCCTTGCTCTACTTCACCTCAATCGCTTCAGCAAGGCTACATCAATGATGATGACTTCATCGGTTTCATAAATTCAAGAAAAATCTGCAATGACCAATTCATAATAATCTACAGTAGAACATCAAGCTGTCCATCTAAGGACAAAGTACATCGGCAACTACTTTTATAAAACCTTTTACTTCTTTTGCCTCCATTTTCACCATTTACTACAATTTATTCAAGGAAAATATAATGGAGACATACCTCTTCCTCCATTTCTTCCACAAAGAAAGCTTCACCACTTTCTCCGAGCTTCATGTAAAGATCCACAGGCTCCCCGTTGATTTGAATATCAACCTGTAAAGTTGAGTTAAACAAAATGAATAAAAGAGATTGATTGAAGAATGACACAAGGCTGTCATACAATAATTCTGCAGAAAATTGCTAACAATTTTAGGATTTTCTATTTTGTTCAGCATATCATGCAATCAATGATATTTGCACGTTCATTTTTAATCTTCCAATGAATGAGCAACATTTGCAGTAAACTGACCTTGTCACGTGCAAGTGTAAGGTGCATAAATGTGTGTACATATTTTTATGTAATGAGGGAATATTAAGATTACCCGTCCTGCAAGAGTCACAAGGGCAGAGCTGCCAAGTTGTATTTTGCATTTTCAGTATTCTTATCCCCCCAAATCAGACTTTTGACAAAAAATCAGTATTTTTACCGTGTGAGATAAATATTTTGTATTTTTCCCCAAAAAAGTGTATTTCATAATAAAAAGCTTGGCACACTCGCCCATCACGGCGCTCAAGCTGCATGCAAGCTAAAATGCGCACTGCTCTTGCAGATGAAAAAAAAAAACCATTGAAACTTGTGTATATCTCACCCTGGTTTTTACAAAATGATTGAAAAAAAACAAGTTACCTGAAATTACATTGATCCAATAACCATATTTGTGTACGTTTTACGAAATAGAGACATATAGAGATGCTTTTTCTCAATAAATTACGATTTTGTAAAAAATAAAAAACAATAAAAATATATATATATATATTTTTTTTTTATTAATACAAAAAACATATTTTTTAAAGAATAAATGTACTGCTGTATTTTGGTTGCAAAAACGTACTAAATACGGCTAAAACGTACTGGTTGGCAGGTCAGCAAGGGCGTAATATCAATTTGATTTTCACTTCTTGCACAAAGTAGTTGCTAGTGGGTCATTCATATTAGTTTGCAAAGTCATCCTCTGTGTACAATGTACAAGGACTGCATACAGATTACTTTTCTGCATGCACATTACACTTTAACACATCTACCAAATTTACCAATTCATGAAGTGCTGAATTGCATGTTGTGTGTGGATATTAAAATAATCTATTAAATCCTTGTATTGGGTTATTTACTTCCTGACTTCATCCCCATTAGAAGGAGATGCCACATCCTATCTCTCCTAATTGATTTCATTCTCATGTAATTACCAGATAACGCTTGAATTTAATGTGTCTATAATTACATTTAGAAACTCCATCTCCTCATGATAACCGCAAACTTTCAATTTCCAGAGAGCAGAATGCTTTAAAAAGTTAAATTTACATTGCAAATTGCAGACAATAACAAAACATACACGTAATATTCATCAGATTATCTGAGACTAGTTCAGCTACTAATTTCTTGGTTACCTATTAATATATACATGTATGATGTAGGGCACACTACACGTATAATAAATGCTTAAAGATTATATACTGTGATGTATTGTAATAATCATGTTACAGATAGAAAATACAAATTTTTTAAATAATTTCTTGGTATTGTACCACAATGTGCTTTGCATTATTATATGATTGCAGCACTAAAATTTGTTACACAAAATGAACTTAACAAACCTTAATACATTGGAGTGTAAATTTAATTTCAAATCTTTTCTTTATCAATCCAAATGGCTACCATAATCAAAATTTATGATTTGAATCATTTCCCTGAATCCCTACTTGTACTATGGTCTCACAAACTTTACTTCAATTGACAGTCACGTTGCCAGTTTGGTTTCTCGTACAAAAAATACATATATCACTGAAACACAAAGCATCCTTCTATCTATGTTTGTGGATTTTGTTGATAAATTGTCGGGGCCAATGTTGAGATAAGGAGATGCTGACGTTACTATATTGGTGTGGATTTTGCTAATCTGCTATCTGATTTTAGAACAAAAATAAATAAGCAAAAATAGCCGCTGTACGAGGTTTTGTGCAGTAAAACATACTTGTTATTGATAACCTGTTAATTTGTTTCTATAAAGTAGATCTAGCAACTATAAACAAAAAAAAATCACAATAGTTGAAGACAGCAACGAGACACATGAGTGGACTGAATCATCATATCAGAATCCTACCAAATGTACATGTGGTATCTTTTTTTTTGGGGGGGGTCGGTTATCATGAGTTCCTGATTATTTTTTAATGCAAAAATTACCAGTTTTCCATACTCCAACCTCAATGCAAAAATTACCTGTTTTTCATACTCCCTCTATTAAAGTCTCTTAAATCAGTTCCCACACCTTACATCAGTGCTCAAATTAATCCAAATGCCATCCAAGATAATGGCCTTCAAAACCATCAGATATATGGAATTGATGCCCTTCCAATATTTGCAGACTGTAAGACCACACTAGCATGCCCTTTTTGCCAGTGGAATTGGTGACTTATAGCCATCCAGTGTATGTGTCCCATTGGAAAGTACTTAAAGGTCAAGTCCACCCCAGAATAATGTTAATTTGAATAAATATAGCGAAAAATCAAATTAGCATAACGCTGAAAATTCGATCAAAATTGGTTGTAAAATAAGAAAGTTATGACATTGTAAAGTTTTGGTTATTTTTCACAAAACAGTTTAATATGCACAACTCAGTGACATGCAAACGAGACAGTCAATGATGTCCCTCACTAACCTTTTTTTATTTCATTTTTTTTACAGATTTGACAATAATGGCCAACTTGACTGCTTCATATAGTATTAACCAATGTTAATTCCACATGTTCAGGGAGGAATCAATCATTGCTTCACTTGACAATGAGGAGAAAATTAGAACATTTCAAATTTCATATAAGAGTGGATGATGTCATCAGGCTCCTCATTTACATACTGAACAGGATGTGCATAACTATTTTGTGAAATCAAGCAAAACTTTAAAATGTCATAAAGTTCTTTCTAATTTTACATCCGATTTTGATGACATTTTCAGTGTTATGTTTGTTGGGATTTCTCTTTTTATTCAAATTAACTTTTTATTAGGGTGGACTTGTCCTTTAATATTGATAACTTTTTTAATGGACTTAAAATGGCCTTGCCCCTTTGACTTCATAATTTGAGCCATGTTATTTAAATAACATAAATAACAATAAGTTAAGTCAATTTAATTTCAGACTTTAAACCTATAAAAGTCATCATAGACTACATATCCCATATTCTGTGCTCATTAGTTGAAAATACTTACGATTTTCTCTCTGCTCCGAAGGACGCCCATCTTGCCGAAGCGGACGTGGAATGGAGAACAGACAAGGGAGCCATCGGGTTGCTTCACCACGATGACATCGATGGCACCAGTCAGCGTAGCGGGGTTGATCTCGCTGTAGAAGGTTTTCACCCCCGATATCAGGCGACCCACGTAATTCATGCTGGCCGATTTGCAGCTGGCTACAGTCCTCTCATCCTACTAGTTGTCAATGGCACATTAAGAATAATCTGGCAAAAAAGGGAAATGGAATACAGAATTGATCAGAATTGAAGAAGGAACTTGATTCCTGAAGCATGTTAGAGAGAAGTCAGCAACAATATTCCTGAACTGTTTAGTGTTGAACGTACTTGATGCTAATCCGACATTGGTAATTCGATTCTTGGAATTATCTTGTGACTTCGTTGTAAATCTCTCCTAATACAAGTTTCTGTGGGGAATCCCCTCCTTATAATATTCTAACATATCTACAAAAAGTTTGCACAAACACCAACCAATGAAAGATCAGCTGCTTACATATAGGATAAGAAGGAAGGAAATGCACGGGAGTTGTTTTGGTTACAGATTTACAGTGTATATTATACAGTAGCATCTACATGTAACATCCTGTGTTGCAATCAATCACATCTGTACCAGTATACAGTGATCATACATGTGACCACGCATGTGACAATGAATCACAGAAAATTATTATCCTTAAGACTTAGTGTCTTGACTCTCTTGAAATGGATTTCTATAAAGTTTCACCTCGTTAATAATCCAGCAAATAATTTTTGCATGATAAATGTCCTTATTAACATAGGTCTAGTTGTCAGGCCAGGATAGGACGGCTAAAAGTCCAAATTTCCTTAGGCAATGTTAAAGAAATATTTTTCACGACAAGGAGTAATTCTGCTTTACAAATTTGAATAGCATTTTTGGTCATAAGGAAAAAGCTCTCAACTAAGTAATGTACATTCCTAAGTAAAAATATGCTATACAAAAGACTATGCATACTGGTAGCAGTCTTTCAAAAATGTGGAGCAAATTGCGATGCGGCACCAGGAGAATTATTCCCTGCACAAAGTTAAATGTATTCAAATGATATGTCCTGAACAGAGGAGTCCTCTGGTGACTGATGAATACAGCAGGAATTGTGAATAGGCAGAGAGGGAGGGAAGAACAAGAGAAACAAACAATAAAGAGAATGAAATAATTAATTTTTTTTCCCCAACAATTATTACAACTTGAAATTGATAGAAAATAAAATGGCTTACATGTAGGCCTTTATACTGTAGATGAGTGACAAAACAGAATTATCATTATGAGAAATCAAAATTATTTTATCTATAGCCTAGGTATACATCTACCTTGAAATGAGACACTGGCTACTATACTGACTTTCATCCTTTATATATTTACAACATACTTCATACAGTAATTTCAAACAAATACCACTCCATAAAAATAAAATTAAGCAGAACTTTCCTGCACATGAGCATTTTCTATTTGTTTTTTTTCTTTGCTCGCATTTGCCTCATCATAACAAACAATATGCAAATAAAATACATGCTCGAATGAAGCGAAGATAATCTGTCAAATAAGGCAAAATACTCTGAAAGCTTACCCAATGGATCATACAAGTACACTCTACACTAATGGGTCCTTCTGGATACTATCAAAATGAATGAATGAATAAAGTCATGCACCGGAGCACTGAATACTACGCAATATGACAACAAACCTTATAACCTTGCTCTTCTATACATGTACATTTATAGCGTAATGAAGTGATGTGCTGAGCAACTCAAGCCTCCGGTTTGCTTCAGTGCACCACTTTGCGTTTTTTAAAAGCTTTTTCTATCTCCCTCCCTCTCTTTCTCTCTCTCTTCACCACTATCTTCCTATCTCTTTGGCATCCGTCCAATAGCCTTCCCATGTACACAAACCCGCCCACGTATTTGAATTCCCTGTGTTATTATCTACATCACATGCCCAACCCGCTTGACATTTTTTCTAAACTTCTGGATGGGTTCCAACTCCATGCATTATGTATACATGTCAACCATTCCAAAGGAGATGGCACTACTATGGAATGCCACTTGTCAATAATGCCAAGGCCACTAATTATTGAATTCAGGTAACATAAAGTTGGTCTACATTCAATGGCGCAAAGAGCTGTGTACATGTCAAGGATGGAAGCAATGTCACAATCTTGGACTACATGCATGTAAATTTAATTGTAATCTGATGGATTCTATACCTGTAAACTTTGTACATCATGTACACCTACCGGTATTTACATACATGTATGTATACTCATTATTTCATGAGTCATGTGACCAGGGGCCCCGTTACACAAAGCGTAGCAATGATCGTAGAACATTTTTCTATGATTAATTCAATTGACTACAATGTACAATCAATCGTGAAAATCAAGCGTACGATTAATTACTAACCTCTATGTTTAATACAGGACCCAGACTTTTTATAGAGGTGTTTTCCTGATGACCTACTCTTCACACAAATTAAAATCAACTTTTTCAAAAAGGAATCAAACAAAACAACTTTATAATAATCTAGATTGCTTTTACAAACCAAAATGTGATATGATGAATTTTCATAGTTACATGTAAACCTGCAAAATATGAAATTATGAAATTCATGCCACTGTTTTCACATTTTTTCATGGACATTTTCATGTATGATGGGGGGACCTAAAGCTACGCACTTTGTTTTCAAACGATAAAAACTATCCCAATTTTAATATTTCAACAAATATCTTTCACTAATTTGTGGCAAACATTCTAAAGATCAATAACCAAGAAGAAAATATCGCAAAACTCACTAATACGAAAATCCCGCCGTGTTTTCCGAACACCTCTTGATTTCGCCACCCGATGTAGAAGGGGTCCTACAGCTACGCACTCGATGTATCATGCAAAAAAATAGTATTTCCTGTGCCTCAATTTCTAAAATATATTCATATTATTATAGGATAAAATGAAATTTAAGCGAATATAACTCCAAAATTCCAAACAGTTGTTGGTTTCTCTGCATTTAGAGATTTACTGCAGCCTCTGTAGAAAAAATTGAATAGGAATCCTTCGTCACTCTGCAGTCACAGTTCCACACACAGAGTGCGCATTTTCCATAAAAACTGTATGCGCGATGAGTGGTGCGTAGCTTTAGGACCCCCTACCATACAGTAGGGATACATGTCAGCAAGGGAGTATTGAGAATTAACTGCAATACTTCTTGATTTATATTATCATTTTTGTAATTGTAATTTCCCTCATCATTCTTTCCATAGCATGCAATTTATCTTATTTTCTTTTTGTCCGGAAGTAGAGGACTCACAATCAGGTCACAGTCATGACCCCTTCTACATGTAGGTAGCCTATTGCAGGATACTTGGTACTGCTCAATGTACCCTAGCTGGGCTGCCAAGATGATACTTTCATTCAAAGTGGAAGGGTACCGGTATTCAATGATGCCATGTACCTGTAGTGTCCTCTGATAAAATGTTATGTTTTTACTATGTGTATGAAGAAATCCAAAACACCAAATAAAATGCTATAGATTTAAACGTACATGTACATGGCATAAATATTTCTGCTGCATTAACGCTAAAAAACCACAATTAACAACAACAGAATAAGCAGTGAAGACTGAAGAGCATATTTCAGTACAAAATAATAATTTTACAATTGTCAAGTTTTCCTGTTCTTAAAAAATGCTTGCCTTGGGACATGTTTGACATAATATGATTTTAAAAACTGCATTTTTGTTTTTGTCCAATTAAAGCATCTGATATTTGGGTAGATCTTCATAACTCTGATTTGCTTTCACACTGTCAAAAATACCTGGTATTTTCTGATCATAGTAGATCAGGGTAAATAAATTTCCCAATCAGCATGATCAGAGAATACCTGGACAGTATTCTTGAACTGTTTGAGGCCGAAACGAAAGCCACAGTTGGCATTTAGTTAAGGTTTGGATGCATTGACGTAACGTACCTCGAGTTGACTTCCCGACAAAAATATTGATCAAGGCCGAGAGCTATAGATCTGAATTTACACTGGATCTCCTTGTAAGCTGTAGAGGTATGCTATGTATTTCTCACAAATCCGATCAGATCTAGGCCCTATATGTATTTCAACATCAAGTGCAACTGCAAGAGCACGAACAGCCCAGCTTCAAACCAATTCCAAACTCATCTAACTGTTAGATCTAGCTTTCTAACTCTAGAAGACCAAGAGGCAGAACCATGTTCAAAGAATATGTTCCACTTTCACATCCAGGCAGATTCTACTTCGAATATAATATTTGTAAAACAGCAAATTTATCAAAGGACTAAGTTCTGCAAGATAGATAGCATTGGTTAATCGAGTTAGTACAAAACAAGTTGTATCGTTCCTGCTCATTACACACAGCCAAGCTGTAATGCCCAACAAGTTCAATGCATACATACTAGTATGACACCACACAATCAGCTGATCTTACACACACATACCTAGTCTCTGTCAAAGCCTTCTCTTTTTCAAACAAACCAATGTTGCATCAAATTTGTATAATTTATCGATTGTAAAAATAACATAACAGGTACATGTACATCATTTTTAGAAAGGTGTTTGCATGTGCTATTAAATCGTACATGTTGCAAAAAAAAATACAGCTAGCCCAATGTCACATGTACAAAATACTTTTCAATTTGGGTTTAACTATGAGACTAGGCCCCTCTCCCACATCAACACACCATGCCAATATCATGTGATGAGATGGACTGATTCATTTGACAAACAGGGGTTTACAGAAAGGATTAGTCAATTGATGCATATCTGCTTTCTTGTTGTTGTTTTTGTATTCTTGTGAATGATAATAATAACAGCGTTCAAACGCACCAAGCCCTGATATAATACTACTTTTCTGATCAGGCTTAATTGGGAATAATAACCATGATCATATCTTACCTTTTCTGAATTCAACAAAGAATGAATGCATGATATCAGGTATTTGAGAACAGAAAGCGATAAGGCATATAAAGGAAATTACACGTACCAGTTAAACTTATAGGCCTGTACCAGTGTGTAACCACCTCAAATATTGACTGTATTTCCAGGCAGAAACTGCACACACCTACATCATGTATAGATATGAATGGACATTTTGGAAAAAACTCATTGACGAGCATCAGTCTAAAACTATAAATAGTTGTATTGTAATATGTGACAGATCATACCGAAATGAGAGACAAGTCGCAGATTGAATCACTTAGAAAATGGACAAACTAATAAAATGGTCAAATTTTTTATGACATATATTTTTTTCATTTTCTGACTTCTCAATGTTTTATGTTTACTCTGTTAAAAAGATGAGTGAAATTGATAACAGGAAAATGATAAAAAAGCCATTTTTCCGCGAGTGTTTTTTTCGGTCAGTTGCAACTTTTTCTGACACTCCGCATGCTCGACTTGATCGAATTTCGCTCCATACTACGCTCCGCCCCTAGCAACGTAAGCCATTGTTGATTGGCTATTCATGAACATGTTGAAATGAACAGCGGCCAGGCGCTCGCTCGATCGATCGATAAGTCCAGGATACAGTTTTAGAAAAAAACATCGCGCTCAATAGGTATTCTGAAAAGCATGCTTTTTGACAAAAGTTTACAAACGGGACCAGGAGATGGAATAATACCTTATCTAGAGTATTTAGCCAAACTATAATCGCGAAATAAAAGCCAAGAACGCAGAGTTTTCGAAGCACGGTGTGTTTGTAAGGATTATTTTCCCCGGGTAATTTTCATTGAAAATAACAAAAACATGTGTTTCAGATTCTCTCATCATAGGCCTATGATCAAGATGTTTTCATTAAGAAATTTATTAGATAGCTTTTTCCAAAGAAACTAATTGTTCAAATCCTTAAAAGTATTGACTTTTTATGAATGTGAGTTGATCTAAAGTATTATTTTTAAAAAAGGATTAAAAAATGATTGCTATTATTTACCTTGTGTGGCCTTCAATATGATCTTAATTATTTCAAACAATTTATAATTAAAACCTTAATTTTCCTCATTTTCCTCATGCAGTTTGAAGGAACGATAGATATAGTGAAAGAAATGTATAAACAAAAAGAGAAGCATATTATTCACAAATGTACGCCAATGAAAAATGGCCCGTACCGACCAGTTTCTTAAAGTAATAAATGTTTATATTTTCGGAGAACTGGAGTATACAGGTCGTACAACGTTATTTCATAATTAGTCATTTACAGGGGCCGCGAAAACAGGGGAAGGGGGCTGCTGCGGGGGCTTCAGCCCCCTCACTTTTTTGTTTGTAACGTAACAATTACCAACTTGTTAAGATTTTTTGCATGGTCAGCCCCCCACCCCCATTTTTGGCTCAGCCCCCTCACTTTCAAAACAATTCCGCGTCCCCTGAATAAACAATATACGTGAATTGCACTAAACTTACTTTCAAAATCTATTGTCACGTACAATCAGGTTTCACTTAAAAAGTGCATTATGATTGTTTACACTTTATTATATCCCCTATCTTTTGTCTACCTTTCTTCTCTCCATCCTTCTTTACATCATTTATCTCTTATTTATTATGTTCTTTCTTTTCCTCTCCCCTTTCGTTCTGTCTTCTCCTTCGGTGTTTTCTCCCTCTCTCTTTAAAATTATTTATTTGTTTCCCCTTCTTTATCATCCCTGTTTTGGTTCTTTCTTTCGTTCCTCTTTACATTTCTCTGTTTTTCATTCTTTGCCCACTTCGATCTCCCCCCCCCCCCCGTGGTTTCGTCCTTCTTTCCTTCTCCCTTTCCCTTTCTTATCCCTCCGTCTTATTCTCTTCTTTTTCCTTTTCTTATTTTCTTTTGCCTTTTGTTCCTCTTTATGTTTTTTATTTCTTCCCCGTTTATCCTTTTTGCCCGTTTCGAGCCATTTGTCTTGGCTTTCCCTTTGCTTACCATCTCCGTCTTATTCCTCTTCTTTTCACTTTCCTCCTTTTTTCTTCTGCCTTTCGTTACTCTTTCTAATGTCTGTTTTTCGTTCTTCACCTGCTTTAATCTTTTTTTGGATATTCACACGGTATAAAACGGACATTTTACAAAGCATTTTAAAAAGTCAATTTGTATATCAAAACAAAAAATGAAAGCCCGATGTCCGAACTGAAATATCTCCCCCGACCTTATTTTATTCACTCGTTTTCCTCCTCTTACAGTGTGTATTTCCTCTTCCTTTTCCCTCCTATGTACTTATCCCCTTTTTCTTTCTTTCCCTCTTTTCCCCTTATTTTCGCCACCAATGGGGGGGGGGCATCGGTCCCCCTAGATCCGCTTATGCAACAGTTGCGTTACATTATTTGTTATGCATGGGTGATACACATTACAGTAAACTATTATTGAAATATTACAGATCAATTAAGTTCTCTTTATTCAAACACTGCAACAAAAGAAAGAAGAAAAAATCCCTGTGATTTTCCCTTTCATCCCCCCCAAAGCAGGATGTTGATACTCCTTTGTTATAAAAAGGGCCCACTCATGGGGGATTTTAATGGGAGAGATTACCCCATTGTCCAGGGTCTAACAGGGATACTTTGATGTCTCATTCCCTTTAATTGAACCTCTTTTTTCAACAAACAGTATCCTAAGCTTTGGGAGCTTTGTAAGGTATCAGAAGAAAGCTTATGCCTCCATAGTGTTGGTTTGGTGATGACATTTCAAGGGAGGAAAAATTACAGTAAATATGGAATAAAATGATGCTTATTATTGTTTTAAATATGATAACACCATGTATTAAAAATGAAAATATTTTATACCCTACAGTTTAACTATATTTTGTTATCAAGTAATGAAGATTTTTCGCAAGTTGATTTGGAAGACCCAACAACGGTGTACCAAGAATGCGTGTTCCTGAAATAATGAGGCAAAGGCAGGGATTTTTAGAGGCGCATAATGAACATGACGAAACATTTAATAACATGAGCTTGATTTTTTTTATATAACAGTATATGCTTTGATATCATACAACAGAGTAGAGCAAACACATGATATACCTGATAACACGTTTGATCTATAAGAGACAAGATCGAGTAAATTATTCCCACTGTCTCAATAATATAAGCATTCATAAAACGTAAATTTGTAAGGGAAAAATTAAAAAATGATGGCCTACATGTATCTCCATTATAACAGGTTCATATTTATAGAAAACAAAGACATTAACTATTTTACAAGAATATTTAATTTAATTGGACCATGCGGTGATTGCAGTCATAGTGACTCGCTTTACGCGATTGTCATTCAAATAACACGTTGACACAACGAAACCATTGGAATCCCCCCCCCCCCATGGTTTTATATCCGACCTTTTCTTACAACAATTAGGTAGAGCATACATGACATTTTCATTTCTTTGATAAAGATATCAATTACTTGTATAATCAAGAACTTTCTACAACCTCCTTGGTATAATCACGGATATTAAAACAAAATGTAAAATTGCCGTTGTCTTGCTTGCCGCGATCGCACGTGCCCTATTTGACTACTGTTCTCAGCGCAGCGGCACGGTTGAAGCCTCCTCATTGGTCAATCGTTTCACTATTTTGGCAAGCGGTTGCTAGGGCATTTCGGTTAGCATAGCGGTGACAAAGTAGACTTTTTCCTGGTATGGAGTGAAAACGGAAGTCAAACTTCAAAAGCGTTTTTCTCTTGATTTTGATTTCCAAGAGCCCAATTCTTCCTGCATTCTAAGGCTAATATCTCCACTAATATTTACTCTTAAGGGTCGAGTGATACATCAAATTAAAGGTAAAGAAACGGGGAATAATCATCACTAAAAAAATTGGATTTGAAAAATTCCGACTTGTCTCTCATTTCGGTGTGACGAGTCACATATGATGGAAAAAGTGCTTGTACATGTATATCCATGGTAATACTGTGTCAAAGTTGTCATGTGACCATGTCTTAATATTTACCAGCTTCCCATTTGAATAAATACCTTTATATATATAAAGTGAAGTCTAAATTATTAGTATTTTATAAAAATGTACATTATCATTATGTATAATGAACTTGGATTTGAGCCAGATACAATTTATCCAAGTACTGTATCAGTCATGTGCCCAAAAATATCTGATTAAGAGTATCCTTTGCACTGTACATAACCAATACCGGTAGTATGTACATGTAGATTGAGAATCTTAGTTTCAAATGCAAGTGGAAGAAACTGATACATGTATAAATCATCAAGGAAAATGAAAAAAAAAAGATAATCTAATTATTTTTTCCCAAGGTAGATTACCTGAACTATTGGGTGAAGTCTGGTATACCAAATAAAGACATGTGTTTACTTCATCAGGTATGAAGAAAGTATTTATTGCTTTATAATTACGGTATAGGGCCGACTGTACTGCCAAGATGCATATAAGGCATGGCAATGACAGACATGTTCACCAGTACTACATCTGGATATAAAATTAGAAAATTTCATCTTACCTCCTAGAAATTTGATTTAATATTGATTCAATCAGAGTCAAACTTAAAGGACAAGTCCACCCCAACAAAACTTTGGTTTGAATAAAAAGAGAAAAATCCAACATGCATAACACTGAAATTTTCATCAAAATCGGATGTAAAATAAGAAAGTTATGACACTTTGAAGTTTCGCTTAATTTCACATACCCGGTAACAGTTATATGCACATCCCGGTCGATATGCAAATGAGGGAACTGATGACATCACTCACTCACTATTTCTTTTGTATTTTATTAAATGAAATTTGAACTATTCTAATTTCCCCCTCATTGTCCTGTGAAACAAAGTTTGATTTCTCCCTGAACATGTTGAATTACCATTGCTTAACATTTTATGGTTCAGTCAAGTTGGTCCTTGTTGTCAAATCTGCAAAAATTGAAATAATGTATAATTCGAACAATAAAAAACAAAAGAAATAGTGAGCGAGGGACATCATCGATTCTCTCATTTGCATGTGACTAAATTAAGCATATAACTATTTTGTGAAAAATGAGCGAAACTTTGAAATGTCATAACTTTCTTATTTTACATCCAATTTTGATGAAATTTTGAGCATTATGCTTGTCTGATTTTTCTCTATAAGCCTGTTCACGATTGTAAACTGCGCACAAGCAGAAAAAGGTCATTTGAGATAAACCATGAAGGTGGCTTTCAAATTCACTGACATAGGCATTTGTGATTTGATGATTATTCATGTATTTCTTTCAAAATTTTCATTTTATCACATCCAAGCTGAAGAGTACGGTAATAAATAGAGCCTTTATAATCACTGGTATTTGACAGTAGCCTAAACAATAGTCAAATGTGCCAAAGGCAGACAATAAAACAGATTTCCAAACTTTATCCCTGATGTACTATTCTAGTCATCTGGTCTATACAATGCCTTTTGTTCTTAGAATTTGAATACTCTACCGTAAAGCTTACACAACATCTACATTTGAAAATGATAGTGCTTATCCTAATGAAAAATCACAAAGGTCATTTGAGAAAAGTTTATCATGAGCTAAGCGTGAACTGGCTTATTGATTCAAATCAACATTTTTATGAGGTGGACTTGACCTTTAAGCATAGAACTCAAATATATCAAACACTACTAGCATAGACCCTATATATAAAAAAAAACATGGACAATATCTACACACCGTGGAGTTATGATCAGAAAGTTCTACATGGCATGCTCTCCATCTCCATTTAATCCTTAGAAACAACAAGTGGAACGCCTTCAGTAATACTTAATTACTATTATGTCCAAGTTTCATGAACTAGATCTATAAATTTTCAAAGTTATGATGGTAATTCAACAAATACCCCCAACTTGGCCAAAGTTCATTGACCCTAAATGACCTTTGACCTTGGTCATGTGACCTGAAACTCAGGAAGGATGTTCACTAATACTTGATTAACCTTATGTCCAAGTTTCATGAACTAGATCCATAAATTTTCAAATCGTTATGATAGTAATTCAACAAATACCCCCAACTTGACCAAAGTTCATTGACCCTAAATGACCTTTGACATTGATCACGTGACCTGAAACTCAAGCAGAATGTTCACTTATACTTGATTAACCTTATGCCCAAGTTTCATGAACTAGGTCCATATACTTTTTATGATGTCATTTCTAAAACTTAACCTTCGGTTAAGATTTTGAAAATAATTCTCCCAACATGGTCAAAGTTCATTGACCCTAAATGACCTTTGACCTTGGTCATGTGACCTGAAACTCAGGCAGGATGTTCAGTAATACTTGATTAACCTTATGTCCATGTTTCATGAACTAGGTCCATAGACTTTCTAAGTTATGATGTCATTTCAAAAACTTAACCTTAGGTTAAGATTTGATGTTGACGCCGCCACCGCCGCCGTCAGAAAAGCGGCGCCTATAGTCTCGCTCTGCTATGCAGGCGAGACAAAAATGGTCCTCCAAATGCAAACATTAACAATAGCTATAAATTCAATTAATATAGTGTATAATGCTTTAGTGTCCTTTATCTTGTGATTTTTACTATTTTGTTGTCTATTATCAAAATGATTTTTTTCATATCTATTGCGTTGGGGTAACACAGTTCACTTCTTTCTTTTTTTATGAGCAATGCTTCAATTTTTTTGAATGAATGAAATTACATACGTAGTGGTCTTTTCTGTTTCTAAAAATATGCAATTGGGCAATTCCATAGGTTGGTGGACATGAGCTCAATGTGTCTTTGTACATATAGCCCATCTGAATCGTAACGTGAGTAACCACTTTATCTGCACCCCTTGTAAAAACCATGTGTTCTTTATTTTTTTAATTATATACAAATTTGTCTCCCTAATATACTTCTTTGAAATGGATATAATCAACTTTCATAAAAGCCTTGCATGAGGACACTTTTCATTTTATGCATGTCCAAATCATGTAACATGAGTAACCAACACATTTCAAAGATTTGCCAGGAGCATAATGAAATTTCTCAAGTTTTGTTTTTATACAAAGGATAGTTAGACTGCCTACTATGTTGTGATAAAGAGATGTTTAGTTCCTATCGATAATAATGGAGTTACAGCTCCAAGTATGAGTCAAGGTGTCTCCCAATGTAACGTGAGTAACCGTGGAATATTTTCCATTTCAACTTGATCTAAAAATGGAAATTCCATTTTGTCATTGAAAATGTACACAGCAGAAACCTGAATTGTCTTGGAAAGGTGAATTCCATGAATTTTTACATGAAAAGTATAAGAACCAAACAGATTTTCCGTTTTATTTACAGGTAAAACGTAAAATCACTGTCCCTAGGCCCTATTCAACACAGTCATAGTCCACACACTTATAAAAATTTCTAAAATACACAAAATAAAAATAAAAACAAAACAAAAACATTGTATCTCATTTTCAACCTCGAAGTACATGTAGTACCAAACAACTGGACTTATCAAGAAACCCTAATGGTGCACAGAGCCCTAAGAGTGACCGTCCAATATTAGAAAACTTCAAAGATCTTCTCCCTCCTTCAAACAAAAATCAATAATCAATTCAAGTTGGGGGCATCTCAACGCGGGAAATGGGATTATGAAACAGGGTGATCAGCCCGACCCTGGAGGGAAATGGCCCCTACACACAAACAAAGGAGAATCATCCGATCAATACAAAGCTATTAACAAAAGACATGACGTAACCTCCTTTAGCAAGACCAGGTCTAGACTAGATCACACAGCCCTTCAACTTGTACATAGATCAATATCCTTCACCTTGCGATTGTTCTTGGTTTGGGATAGTGACGATGGCAATCTTTCGGAATAGCTTTCGGTTGTAACTTTCACTGTTTTAGCATTTATTCCTGTAATAACAGACAAATAACACTACCAAAGACTATAGGGCCTGGGCCTAAATGTACACAGACCTGCATTAAAATAGCCTGAAAATTCTTCAATTGATGAATAATGGTCTTAAAATTACAGACTACCAATAAAACCAATACACTGCAAGTTTCATCATATGTAATATTATGTAATGACCCAATGAGTCAAATGTTACCATTTTGTATGCACACATCTTCTTTTTACAGGGTACATGGTATGATCTTTTTTATCAACATGATTATAACTTCCTCATTTTAATTTTTCTTTCCCTATCTACTTTTTTGGTAATATTTCTATTATTTTGTGCAATAAAAGATAAGTCTCTTTTATTGCACTATTTGTCTGATTTTCCTTCCCCTTTCCTTTTGAGGCCTTTATCAATTTCAAGCGCTAAGCTTAAGATGAAGGTCTCCCACATTTCAAAATGTATTATTGTTGATATATGTATATATTTTTTTTTTTCTGCTATTTTTTTTTAACAATAAAAAAAGAAGAAATTTATCAGGTATAAGTATATTTCAATTAGATTGTATATTATGCATATGTTATTAATTATATCATTTGCTTATTATGTTATGCTAAGAAAAAAAATGATTACACTTGTATATGCTTTTTTTGGAATGTGGAAATAAATAAATCAAATCAAATCAAATCTTATTTCTTAAGTCATAATAAAGGACTATAGCACAACAACCAATAATATACCTAGAATATTTTCCATGGGCACAACCTGAACCCCTAGCCCCCCCCCCCCCAATTTCTTATGAATGAAAAAAATAATTGATGTTTATTGAAATGAAATAAATTGTTATTTTTTCTGTTGTTTGTAATGCATAGCATTAGTACTGAAAGGCCTGTAGCCATGGTATGATTGATATCAGCTCTGTATTTTCGAATGAAATGTACATTTTCCTACACTGTGAATTTTACAACAGCAAACAGTAACACTTGGATTTTTTACTACAGATTTTTGTTTACATGAAGGTTTACATTTTCCTTTTTTTTTCATTGAATGCAAATCCCTAAATGCAATTAATTGCCCATAAAACATATAGAAATACAATTTCTCTTTATTTCTGACTAATTTGCTCAGGAATTTATAGTCATAATATTGAATACATTTTAGAGCCCTTGGATAATGATAACAAGTTTTTGTTTTTGTAACCTTTATCAGTCTGTCCTTTACCCCAAAACATTTTTTAAAAATACCAGAAAAGGCATTTGGCCTAAATTTTCATTTTTGAATGAATGCCCTTAAAGGGAAACTACAACAGTCAAATAGCTTACTTGTCAGCAAATTTACACATTGTAGATTCAAAGTCAAAATTGGAGCAATGAGAATTGTACATGTACAGTAACAATGAGATCTCAAAGCCTTTGGGGGTTTTTTGGGGAAGAAATATTTGATTCTTTATTTGTAAAAACTAACTGTCACTTCCTCATATTTGTGCATTTTTTCAGACCACAACATATTTTGCCTGAATTATACAATGCTTCACACAATTTTTTCTATTATCAATTTATATTCGATTGTGAATGTTTTCAGTGTGGAGTTGACAAACTGGCTGTAGATCTGCTGGTGAATTTTCACAGGGTGATTAACATGCTTGATTAGATTCCTATATACAGCAATAGAATGACAAAAAGCTTGACACAAAAGATGCTCCATGCCTTTGATGTATTTGTTATGGAGGTGTGTCTCCAGCTCCAGAGATTAGAGTGGGCCCATATTGATTGACCAATCAGAGGCCAGCATTTGGTCACAGCCCACACTTTGACCTCCTTTTATCACCAGCTTACTATGATCACATGTACACAAAGCGATTAGGAGAGGAATCACATGTGAAGAACACATTTACCTGTACTGGGAAAGGGGTGTGTGTCCGCGTGTTTATGGTGTATGATTATGTCAGATAGAATTTGGAATGAGTGAGTGAGTGAATGAATGGACAAACAGCGAGGAACAAGTGGTATTGTGAACAGCATGCTTGTTATTGGAAACAAAACAAGGAATTTGATGGTTTGATGTCAAGTGACTTTATAAAAGAACATTTGCTTGATAGTGGAAGAGGTGGTGCTTTGAGTATTCAATGGTCCATTTCAATACTTGATTTGAATATTATTAAAGTGGAAACATACAAAACATAAATAAAAAATGGAATATGAAATATGAGAAATATTAAAGACCGTTTGAATTTCTGCTTATTTCACAAATATAAATGGACATCCTGGCCTTGGTTGTTATGCGAATGAGAGAGCCAATGAAATTACCCACTCACTCTTCTTTTATATTCAATCATACAAAATATTAAAATATTTTAATTTTCTCCTCATTATTTATAATTTCAATGATTACAGTAATTTCTATAATTCAATTCAATAGTCAATACAAGTGTACTACATGTACATGATCTCCTGCCCATTCTTGCCTCTGTCTCTTCCTGTTAAATGCATCACAAAGCCTGTTTTTTATTCTTTCAGATTATACAACTGCTTTTTAATGTGCAATTGTGTACCTGCTTTAACTTGTAATGTTTTATTCTTTTTTTCAGCTCAATTTCTCTGTCTCCTTCATTCTATTTCTATCTTCTCTCAGTTTTCTCTTCTCACTGTGCCTCATTTGTACTTCAATTTCTCTCTCTACCCTTCTCTTTCTCATTTTTTTTGCAGCATTGTCTCTTCTATTCTCTCTTACAGTTTACTTTCATTTGCCCCCTATTTTCATTTCATCTGCTTCTCACTTCTCTATCTCTGTCCTTAATGGGTATTTCTTTAGTTTTGTACATCTACTACCAGTGGAGGGCACATATCAATGACAATCTGATAATCTATTTGAAACAAACTTACTTAAATTTTGAAATGCCATTGTTGCAACCTACTCTATTGTAGTTCAACGAAAAGGTTAAGGGAATCACATCCCAACAAAAGTTAATTTTTAATAAAAAAGGAATAAAATTTCATAGAAATGTGATGTAAAATAAGACAGGTATTAAAACTTGAGTTTATTTTTCACAAACAGTTATAAATATGCAATGTGCCAGACTGGATGAATCAAACATGCATATTGCTGAAAATTTCAGCAAAATCTACATGTAGTAGTGTAAAAAAAAGGTATGAGTATGACATTTTTTTTAATTAAAAAAAAAAGTTAAATGCATGCACAACATGAGTGAAATGTGAGAGTCGAGGTTGTCACAAACTCACTAATACTTTATTTTTTCAGATTTGACAATACTACATGTACCTTCATTGAATCACAAAAGGTTGTAACAACAGCAAACACACACATTATCAAAGAGGAATCCAAACTTGTTTCTGATTACAATGCAAAAAAATTAAAGCATTTCATATAATACAAAAGTAATATAGTAGGTGACATTGTTTCCAAAAATTTGCATACCGATAGGATGCTGTTTTGTGAAAATTAAGTGAAACTTTTATGTGAACTCATTACTTTAATATAGGCCTACAGTAAATTCAAATTTTGATCAAATTTTCAAATTCACTTTTTTTTTGTATGTGTACATTTCCTTTACACTAAAGATACAAATAATGTCATATGAGAAGCCAGATCACATTGCTCTACTTTCCACAACTCATATACTCATCACTACAAGGACTTTTTATTTAAGTCATTTACTATTCTGCTCCAAGTTATTGGTGTACATCTGATGTAGACCTAGTCCTTTTAAGGAAAAATTACCACTCTCATCTTTCCACCTTTCAATTTTCATCTCTCTCTCTCCACCATACAACAGTCCTTTCCAGGACTATTAACCACCTGATGAATGTAAACTTCTGCCACAATATCTGTACCATCATGCAAATCTTCAATCAAATATTAAGTTTGAACGACCTAAAGTTAGACCCAAGTACCACTTTTTTTTCCAAAGCAATCATCAAAAGGCTATCTTTTATTCCGGTCTGGATAGATCTACATGTACATGGTCAGGGACCTAGTCTAGACATTATGTAGACTTAAAAGTTAGATTGTATGGTAGTGGATCGTATTCATGAATTCAATCATATCAAACACAATATTCTCATAAAATTCTCCAACTTTGACCATACACAAATACATACAAAATACTAAAAATTGTGCTGAAATCGTTTTTCTTTTTTTACGATATCAGCTTCCATTGCCTTCCAATACCCCTCTTCCCATGTGAAATATTTTGGTCAAAATGGTCACTTGAAAATGGTACAGAATCGTATATAAACCGAACGTGTGTTTTCTAGTATGGAAGAACTTGAGAAAACAAAAAATCACTGATGAGGTATTTTTACAATATGAGAATGCTACCGAATAGAACTCTCTATATAGTACTATAATTATAAAGACCTCGTCTTTGAAAATTTGTGTTTTTGAAATTTGACAATTTTTCAACATCTTTCTATTCAAGTTCCAATTGGAATGATGTTGCAAAGTTTTGAGCGGATTAAATCATTTTCTGACGCGTATGTGCGTGCATTCAGCTGGTCGATAATATCACTCACTATACAGTGCATATCCAAAAAAACAGGACAGTTTTGAAAAGTCTATAAAAATTTGTTTCAAATTATGACATCTATATTTTGATGTTAATAGATGCTCTGAAATCTTATCTTTGAAATGCCATTTAAAAAAATTAATTTTGTTCATGCTTGAGCGAACACGGGATGTTTTTGTCGGGGGTTCAAAAAGAGCCTTGCGCCAAAATGGCAGAAATTAGAAATTTGATGATCAGACTTCTTGCTAATCAGCAGACTCCCTCTTAACCTTTTCCTTATCTTTGCCACGATTTTCGAATTATGCTGTCAAATTTCATTTACAAATTTATTTATTTACTTGAATTATTTAGTTTTTTCATTTAAACTTCTTTTACCTTTGAATTTTCCTTCATAAGTAAGAAAAGAAGACTTTTTGTCAACACAAGCAAGAAGATTTGCATTATTAATTGGGAAAACTTGTAATTATTCAAATCATTTTATTATGTGAAACGAATTATGTTATGGTACCTTAAAAAAACATGAATCCTATTTTCAGGGGGTTATTGATTCCTTGACCAAGTTTAATTATGTGCTTGACAGGACAAACAGGAAAGGATTCATGTCTTTCAATAGCAATGATGTATTGAGTCAATATTGAAGGAGCTAGATATGGCAGATCGGATAAAATGTATCAAAAATTGTGAGCGAGCGAAGCGAGCAAGCAAAAATTTCCACTCTTTTTATTAAAATATCAAATTTTGTGATAGAATTTGACATAATGTTCAGAAAATAAATCATAGTTCACTTTTTGTCTTTCCTTTTATTTCTTTTCCACTTTATTTTTTCTAAAGGGGGGGAAGCACCCTGAGCCCCCGCCCATCTGCGTGCCACTTTTCAAAGGCACCATAACCTTTGTAGCACACAATGAAAGGTTTTGCAAAAAATACACGCTCTTCCATACTTCGGTTGAAATTTTTTTGTTTTTGCTTAAAGGAGAATGAAACCCTTGAAACCAGCTGAATCCATATCAAAGAGAAAAATCAAAGAAACATATTGTTGAAAGTTTGAGGAAGATTGGATGAATAATAAGAAAGTTATGAGCATTCGAATATTGAGATCACTAGTGCCATGTAGATCCTCCTAACGGCAATGCGACCAAGATCTGTGATATCACACACGTACAACTCCCTCATTACTTTAGTACTTATTTCAATTATATTCTCACTTTTATAGAGTCTATCACAAGGTGAGGTGTTCTCTTTATGAGATGACAAGTACAGAGGTTTCACAACATTATATCATTGATGAATCGTTTGTCATATGATTAGAATGAGCAAAAAGAGATGTTTTGGGGTATATTTTCAGTGTCCAAATGAGAGAGTTGTACGTGTGTGACATCACAGATCTTGGTCGCATTGCCAATGGGAGGATCTCCATAGCATTAGTGATCTCGACATTCAAATGCTCATAACTCTTTTATTGCTAGTCCTATTTTACTCAAAGTTTTGTTGATCTTATTCTTTGATTTTTCTGCTTTCACAAAAGCTAACTTGCTCCAAGAGTTTCATTCTCCTTTAAAGAAGGAATATTCAAAGCTAAAAGAAAACATAGTAAAAAGTAACAGGAACAGAACAATTCAAGCAAATTTACAGATTTGAACATGAATTTTGACCGCATAATTCAACAAGTGGAATGCCTCTGGCCGTCTCACCTGCATCACGCGATTCAATATAGCAGCAGTGCTGATTTTGAAAACTACTATAACTCGCACAAGATGTTCAGTGATACTTGGTTACTCTTATTTCCACGTTTTATGAACTAGACCAATACACTTATAGAGATATGATGGCAATTCAACAAATACCCCCAACGTGGCCAAAGTTCTTTGACCTTACATGACCTTTGACCTTGATCATGTGACCTGAAACTCGCACAGGATGTTCAGTGATACTTGATTACTATTATGTCCAAGTTTTATGAACTAGACCAACACACTTTCAAATTTATGGCTGTAATTCAACAAATACCCCAATTTGGCCAAAGTTCATTGACCCTAAATGACCTTTGACCTTGATCATGTGACCTGAAACTTGCACAGGATGTTCAGTAATACTTGATTACTATTATGTCCAAGTTTCATGAATCAGATCCATAAACTTTCAAAGTTATGATGGTAATTCAACAGATACCCCCAATTCGGCCAAAGTTCATTGACCCTAAATGACCTTTGACCTTGGTCATGTGATGTGAAACTCATGCAGGATGTTCAGTGATACTTGATTAACCTTATGGCCAAGTTTCATGAACTAGGTCCATATACTTTCTAAGTTATGCTGTCATTTAAAAAACTTAACCTCAGGTTAAGATTTGGTGTTGACGCCGCCGCCGCCGCCGTCGGAAAAGCGGCGCCTATAGTCTCACTCTGCTATGCAGGTGAGACAAAAATTATGGCAAAGATAATGAAAAGGTTAAGAGGAAGTCTGCTGATTAGCAAAAAGTCCGATCATCATATTTATCATTTTATGCCACTTTGGCACAAGCCTCCTTTTTAACCCCAGACAAAAACATTCCGTGTTCACTCAAGCATGAACAAAACTAATTATTTTAATGGCATTTGAAAGATAAGACTTCAGAGCTCCTATTAACACTAAAATATAGACATCATAATTTGAAACAAAAATTTTATAGACTTTTCAAATCTGTCCCATTTATTATAGATCTATACTACATGCTGCACAATATCATACCACAAGCACGACACATTGACATTGGGTGATTTCAAGTCCGGTGTTGGCATTGGAATTCGGATTGCTTCCCTAAGTTAAAAAATTAAGGCCCTAACCTATAGCTATTCTGAGTTTGTAAAACTGATCCAGATCACATTATTCACATCTCATCAACGAGTTTTCAGGACCATCTTCACTTTATGTTTGGTGTTATGCCAACACCAATATAATTATTTTCAATAGGTCAACCCTGAACTTGAAATCTCATTTGTCATTGTCACAAGACAAAAATAAAAACTCAGTGATATTCAATTTTAATAGTTTTGAGTTAGGCCTGGCTAGAAATTACCTCGAGCGAAGTTCGTGCAGGCTCCACTCCACTTCACTACCGCTACACTACGCTCCACCTACCCGAACTTCGAGACCATGAATTCGATCGGATATTGGATACTGTCATCACTGGCTTTAAAATCAGTGAATGAATTGACAGTAATCTCAGCTTATATTTGCCATTTCTTAACTCTTGTCCCACCTGTGGAGTTTTGTGTGTGTCATCTCTTTTTCTACCAGTACATTGCCTGGATTTTAAGCAATATGGCTAGCAGGAAGTCCAAAAGGAATGCTGGGAATTTTCTCCCTAAAACCACAACGCCTAAACAGCAACCATCCCCCAGACGGCCATTTATAGATGACCCTGAGATTAACAGCAAGGTCCTGACCAGAAGAGGAATGGCAGCTGCAGTGGATGAGGCAGAGAAGGGAAAGGGGCTTTTTGTCAATTTCAACATTGATGACCATCTCCAAGATATCAAAGAGGGAGAAAGAGGAAAGTTTGCAGATCTCCTAACTTCGGCTGTTAGAGCAGCCGTTGAGGCAGCCATTCCTGCAATCATCATGGCAGTGAAGGATGTCTGCCTCTCAGCAGTGAAGGAGGAGGTCAACCCCCACCTCCTTCGCCTACAGTACAAGCAGGATGAGCTGGCACAACAGCTGAGGCGGGACAATCTCCGCATCACAGGTGTGAAGGAGGAAGAGGAGACAGAAGAGGAGAGTGAGCAAGGTGCAAAAAAGGAGGAAAGTGAGGAGAAGCTTAAGAGCAAAGTTATTCAATGTGCAGCTAAAGTTGGAGTAACCATCAAGAAAGAGGACCTTTCTACCTGCCATCGCATAGGGAGAAAATCAGAAGGGAAGGTGAGGCAGATTCTGGTTCGCCTTGTGTCAAGGAGCAAGAGAGATGCCATCCATGCTGGCCGTTTCAAACTGAAAGGGGATAGCAGCATGGATGGTGTATACATCAATGAGGATATTACCCCCATGAGATTTGCTGTCCTAAAGACAGCAAAAGCAAGTCCTCTTGTGAAGAGAGTGAGTACGCAAAACGGGAACATTGTATGTAAGCTCACGGATGACAGTTACAAGACGATCGCTTCTCCGGACGATCTCTTCGATATTGGCTTGGACACTATCAACTACCAAAACTTCAAGCTACATTATATGGAGTAATAACTTGACTAGCCTGCATATGTCTGATAAATATGTCTGATAAATATGAATAATGGATGATACAAATATTTCTTACGAGTTATTACCATGTAATATTGACAAAGTCCTAAATTTTGAGACATCCCTATCTTTGAAATTAACCCACATAAATATACGCTCTTTAGTGAAAAATATTGATAACCTTAGACTGTTGTATGAAGATAGTATGAATACTAAATTTGATATAATTGGCTTATCAGAAGTCTGGAATGCGTCTAATACCTCTGTTTTAAATTTACAAGGGTATACTCTTGAAGTAGATGGTCGCAAGGATGATTTGAGAGGAGGAGGAGTCGGAACCTATATTAAATCAAATTTGAAATATACTCGCTTAAGTTATGACATTGCCCATGCAGAATCTCTGTGGTTAAAAGTTAATATTACTGATGAGCTAAAGATAATCATAGCCGTGATATATAGAAAACCAAATACAAATGTAAAAGAATTCCAAGATAGTCTGTTAGATATACTACAAACAATTAAAGTAGATAAACGTAAGTGTGTACTGTTAGGTGATTTTAATGTGAATATTTTAAGTATAGAAGACATAGCTGATGACTTCACTTCTTCTCTACAATGTGTGGGTTTAGAACAATTAATAAAATCACCGACAAGAGTAACCAAGGACTCTTCAACTTTAATAGATCACATTTATTCAAATGTTGATACTGTTGAAACTCATTCAGGGGTCATACATACTGATATCTCTGACCATTTTCCAGTGTTTGTAGTATTCAAGAACATGGCCAAGTTATGTTCAAATCAAAAGAAAATTACCTATCGATGCTACAGAAAATTCAATATTGAACAGTTTAAAGAAGACCTTTCTGTCTTCAACTGGGAAGAGGTATTAAACTGCCATGATGTAAATATTGCATACTCTACGTTTTGCAAGTCTTTCTCATATATATGTAACAAACATGCACCTATGAAAACTAAACAAATTGGAAAAAAGAAAGATATTAAAAAGAAGGTCTGGATAACTACAGGAATAATTAAATCAATACGTGTTAAACAGAAGTTATATGCAAAAGTCCTAAAGACAAACTACAATGAAGATATTGTGAAGAAATATAAAAAATATAGAAACTTGCTCACTACGATTTTAAAGAATGCAAAACGTACTTATTACACCAATTTACTATATGAAAACCGATGTAACACGAGTAAGACATGGGAAATCATTAATGAATTATTGGTTGGAAAGAAAAAAAATTCAAGGGTTGTTGAAGTAGACAGGCTTATCAAAAAGGTCAATGGAGACAATAACCTCATTACATCTATAAATGATATTGTCAATGAATTCAATAACTACTTTGTAAATATTGGTCCGAATCTAGCAGATACTTTGCCAAATGAAAATGTGTCACATAGACGTTACTTAGGGGCAAGAGTTAACAATTCTTTATTTTGGAAACCTGTGACTGAGGATGAGGTTTTTAATCATCTTGTAACTCTAGATGGAAAGAAAGCTTGTGGTCATGATAATTTACCAGCACGATTGTTAAGAGATAGTGCTGTTTACATTTCAGGTGTCCTGGCATATATCTTTAATTTATCTTTAGAATGTGGGAGGGTACCAGATGAAATGAAAATAGCAAAAGTTACGCCTATCCACAAAAAGGGACCAAAAGATGAACCTGGAAACTATAGACCAATATCTGTTTTGCCAGTGCTCGGAAAGGTTTTCGAAAAAGTAGCAAACGGGCGATTAGTACAGTTTTTAGAAACAAACAATGCTTTTTACCACCACCAGTATGGTTTTCGTAAGAAGTACAGTACTAAGTTGTCATTAATAAATTTGTCCAACACTCTCTTAAAAGCAATTGATGAGAGTAAAGCTACACTGGGGATATTCATTGACTTCAAAAAAGCATTTGATACGATCAATCATAATGTCTTAATCGACAAACTCTCTCACTATGGAATACGCGGTCTCCCGCTTAAATGGTTCGAAGACTATCTTAGAGGAAAATATCAGTTTGTTCAATATGAAGAGACAGTCTCTAAGAAAATGGAAATCACATGCAGTGTTCCTCAAGGTTCGGTTCTAGGACCAACATTATTTTTACTGTATATAAACGATCTACCATCTGTTTCTAATTATTTCAATTTCAGATTATTTGCAGACGATTCTAATCTATTTCATACCTTCCCAGCTGGACAAGATGAAATTGATGTAAATGAAGTCAATATTAACATAAATAAAATACAAGAATGGTGTGTTGCAAACAAGCTTACTATCAACTCTATGAAAACGAAATTCATGTTGATTGGTAGCAGAAGGAAAAATATTAGACTAGCTGGTAAATTGGAAATAGCCGGAGAGGAGATTGAAGAGGTTAATGAAGCAACTTTTGTAGGTATAACAATAGATAAACATCTAACTTGGAAGAACCATATTAGAATAGTTAATTCATGTATACGTAAAAGAGTAGGAATTATATTTCGGTTGCGACATTTTGTACCAAAATATACATTAGTATTATTATACAAGGCATTCATAGAGCCACACATAACTTATGGAATCGAGGTGTGGGGGAGTACTTACAAGAGTAGCTTAAATTGTATATTTTACACCCAAAAAATGGCAGTACGTGCCATCACATTCAGTGAGTGGCGAGCTCATACACGTGTATTATTTCAGAATTTAAAGATCCTAAATGTATTTGAAATGCACAATTTATCTATATGTACCTTCATGTATGACCTGGGTAATAATAACTTACCTCACTCTTTAGTAGATTATTGCGATGTAATAGAGCATAGATACCCAACAAGACAAAAAGAAGGTCGACAAGTACATTTACCAAAATTACGGACTACTCAAGGACAATTCTCTCTATCTTTCTTAGGAAGTGATTACTGGAATAATGTACCATTAGCCATCAAACTAAAAGTATCCAGAAACGATTTCAGGAATTCATTACAAAATCATTTATTAAATCAATAACTTATCATATTGCTCTGTATATAACATAAAATGTTACACTCATAATTTTATTTTGTTTTTTTGTAGTTGTTGTGTTTTTAAAAAAACATACTTTAAAGTTCAATATTCGCCTATATTACTAATATGTGTAGGGGCCAGGCTCGACTAGCACTTGTGCTATTTTCTGGTCCCTTTTATCAGCTCTTAACATATACATGTATGTTTCATTTCTGTAATATTTATATGCATGACATAATAATGTAATATGTAAACATCTGTAAATATGTTGTTATCGTTGGTGAATAAAATCAAATCAAATCAAATCAAATCAAATATTCCGAGTGACAAAAGGTGGGATTTTATGGTTGGAAAATATAAAATTCATGCAACATCATGATCTTTAAAAACAAGTACAACTAATATTCTTACTTTACACAAAGTTTCACTTCTTTTTCATGCTTCTATCAGTCTCAAAATTGGTGATTTAGAGCCAACATAAAGTTCCTCACACGTATAAACAATTCGCTGCCGATTTCAAAACATCACATGCGCGAGGGTCCGTGCTCGGACCGCACCCGGTGCCTCCCGCATGCGATGTTTTGAATTCGGCAGCGCATTAATATTTATACGTGTGAGGAACTTCATGTTGGCTCTAAATCACCAATTTTGAGACTGATAGAACTTGAAGCATGGAAAAGAATAACCCAGAGAGCTCCCGCCCGCGCAGCGGGCGGGAGCCCAGAAGCTTACCGTGTATTTTACCATTGTCACCGGACTAGGGTGATTTATGGTCTAAATATTTCTCCAAATGAATTGTGAAAACGGAAAGTATACAATTACCACGATTATATGGATGAAGGTCTAACGAGTGGCAGATTCCTGACATCTGGGCACAGTCTGGAACCTCAAAAAAACGAAAAGTTCTCTTCTTCTATCCGGTCTCGATCGGCCATTTTGTTACGATTTTTAACAAAAATGGCCGATCGAAACGGGGGTAGAAGGAGAGAACTTTTCGTTTTTTTGAGGTTCCAGTCTGTTCCCAGATGTCAGGAAACTGTCACTCGTTAGACCTTCATCCATATAATCGTGGTAATTGTATACTTTCTGTTTTCACAATTCATTTGGAGAAATATTTAGACCATAAATCACCCTAGTCCGGTGAATATGGTCAAATACACGGTAAGCTTCTGGGCTCCCGCCCGCTGTGCGGGCGGGAGCTCTCTGGGTTAGGAAAAGAAGTGAAGCTTTGACTTTGTGTAAAGTAAGAATATTAGTTGTACTTGTTTTTAAAGATCGTGATGTTGCATGAATTTTATATTTTCCCACCATAAAATCCCACCTTTTGTCATTCGGAATATCCGATCGAATTCATGGTCTCAAAGTTCGGGTAGGTGGAGCGTAGTGTAGCGGTAGTGAAGTGGAGTGGAGCCTGCACGAACTTCGCTCGAGGTAGCTAGAAATCTAAATAACTTGTGCATCAAATCATAGCTAGAACCCTTTACCTGAATCCATGATAGTAAACATTCAAGGGCAGGCCAAAACAATTTAAAAAAAAAAAGGAACAACTGCAGAATACCCGGACACTGCGTTACCTTATCGTTGGAGAGCCAACGCACAACGATGTACTTAAGCTATCAAATCAGAAAATCAGCTATAATAAATAATTGAATGATTTACAACTTACAAGTATTTTTTGAATAGATTCTAAGTGTTCAGACTGCACTGTAACGCTAACGATGCGAGCGCGCGCGATTAGTATGTAGACCAACAGTGTCCGCGATGCCAACGATGTGTATATTTTCGTAGTACGTGTAGGCCAACACAGTCCGCGATGCTAGCGGTGCGTTGGTGTCCGTAGTACAGGCCAACACTGCCCGCGATGCCAACGATCTATATATATATCTGTGTGCATCTGTAGTATGTAGGCCGACATTGCCCGCGATGCCAACGATGTGTATATTTTCGTAGTACGTGTAGGCCAACACAGTCCGCGATGGTAGCGGTGTGTTGGTGTCTGTAGTCGGTACAGGCCAACACTGCCCTCGATGCCAACGATCTATATCTGTGTTCTGTAGTATGTAGACCAACAGTGTCCGCGATGCCAACGATGTGTATATTTCCGTAGTATGTGTAGACCAACATTGCCCGCGATGCCAACGATGTGTTGGTGTCTGTAGTACAGGCCAACATTGCCCTCGATGCCAACGATGCGATCATATCTGTAGTTGCCTATGTAAACCAACATTGCCCGCCATGGCAACGATGTGTTGGTGTCTGTAGTACATGCCAACAGTGCCCGCGATGCCAACGATGCGATCATATCTGTAGTTTCCTATGTAGACCAACATTGCCCGCGATGCCAACGATGTGTTGGTGTCTGTACTGTAGAGTACAGGCTAACATTGCCCTCGATGCCAACGATGTGAATGTATCTTTAGTAGGTATAGGCCAACAGCGCCCGCGATGCCAACGATGTGTTGGTGCCTGTAGTAGATGCCAACAGTGCCAACGATGCCAACAATGTAAATGTATCTTTAGTACGTATAGGCCAACAGCGCCGGCCAGGATGCCAACGATGTGTTGGTGTCTGTAGTATAGGCCAACCTTGCCCGCGATGCCAACGATGTGAATGTATCTTTTGTATGTATAGGCCAACAGCGCCCGCGATGCCAACGATGTGTTGGTGCCTGTAGTAGATGCCAACAGTGCCAACGATGCCAACAATGTAAATGTATCTTTAGTACGTATAGGCCAACAGCGCCGGCCAGGATGCCAACGATGTGTTGGTGTCTGTAGTACAGGCCAACCTTGCCATCGATGCCAACGATGTGAATGTATCTTTAGTAAGTATAGGCCAACTTTGCCGGCGATGCCAACGATGTGAACGTATG
The DNA here is from genome assembly GCF_037042905.1 of Lytechinus pictus. Lineage (NCBI taxonomy): Eukaryota > Metazoa > Echinodermata > Echinoidea > Temnopleuroida > Toxopneustidae > Lytechinus > Lytechinus pictus. The sequence continues at coordinate 42,282,976 of NC_087245.1, read as the reverse complement.
TTTAGTATGTATATACCAACAGCGCCCGCGATGCCAACGATGTGTTGGTGCCTGTAGTAGATGCCAACAGTGCCAACGATGTGAATGTATCTTACATAGGCCAACATTGCCGGCGATGCCAACGATGTGAATATGCCTGTAGTAGAGGCCAACATTGCCGGCGATGCCAACGATGTGAATATGCCTGTAGTAGAGGCCAACATTGCCGGCGATGCCAACGATGTGAATGTATCTTTAGTAAGTATAGGCCAACTTTGCCGGCGATGCCAACGATGTGAATGTATGTTTAGTATGTATATACCAACAGCGCCCGCGATGCTAACGATGTGTTGGTGCCTGTAGTAGATGCCAACAGTGCCAACGATGTGAATGTATCTTACATAGGCCAACATTGCCGGCGATGCCAACGATGTGAATATGCCTGTTGTAGAGGCCAACATTGCCGGCGATGCCAACGATGTGAATATAACCCTAACCCTAACCCTAACCCTAACCCTAACCCTAAACCCTAACCCTAACCCTAAACCCTAACCCTAACCCTAACCCTAACCCTAAACCCTAACCCTAACCCTAACCCTAAACCCTAACCCTAACCCTAAACCCTAACCCTAACCCTAACCCTAACCCTAACCCTAACCCTAACCCTAACCCTAACCCTAACCCTAACCCTAACCCTAAACCCTAACCCTAACCCTAACCCTAATTGAATTCAATTCCCATTGAATTCAATTCCCATTGAATTCCTTCAATGGGAATTAAAACTTTATTTCATATTTTAATGAAGAAAAAATGAAAATATTTCATGTATAAAAAATACAAAAGAAATAGAGAGTGAATGACATCGATCACCTCACTAACCAGGATATGCATATATTAAACTGTTTTGTGAAACCATACTTTGAAACGCTTGCCAACGATGTTTTGAATGTTGCATTGCACGGTCACATCGTTGGTCGTTGGCTAGCGGCGCACCCAACGATGTATAGCAATAGCTAGTAGTAGTAGGTAATTTAAAAGAGTGTATTAATCTTGTACTATTGCACCTTCACATCGTGGGTCGTTGGTTAGCCAACGATGTTTTAAATGTTACATGGCACCGTCACATCGTTGGTCGTTGGCTAGCGATGTTTTGAATATTATATTGCACCGTCCGTACCGTCACAACGTGGGTCGTTGGCTAGCAGCGCACCCAACGATGTTTAATTATAGCTCTAGTAGTAGTCAAAGGGCAAAGGTCATTACGTATGGCCTGGATGCATTGCTCGTACGTACCGTCATACGTATGTACGTACGTAGTATAGTAGTAGTAGTAGTACCAGTAATGCATGTACGTATATAATAGTATGGATATATCTAGGCTATATACCATTGAATTAGTATATAGCTAGTAATAGTATAGGCCTAGGTCTTGACATCGTTGTGTTGGCTGACCAACGATTGGGTAGTGAGCAGTGTCGGGGTATTCTGCAGTTAAGCCAAAAAAAAACTAGAACAATATTATCAACATGTTGTCAGTGGTTTTTTTTTTAATGGACCTCACCCGCCCGTGCCAGAGAATCGCACAGTGCCACACGCGGCTACGCCTGAGCCTCAGGCCGAGTGCGACGGCGGAGAGTTGGACTCTAACTGAGTAACAGTTAGATTTGATCGGAATCGCGAGAGCTCCCTCGGCCTCCAAAACAAGAAAAAAAAATGTTTTATAATCCGATTTTCAATTGGAACACTCACCTAGAAAATATGAGCAATCTGAACAATCTTTTTTTACTTGAGATGTGATGACAGCTACTCAAAGAATAATGTAAATCGTCGAAAAGAACGAATGGCAAGTAGAAAATTGCTGTCGATGTCTGTGTGCCTGGCCTGGCGTCTCTCACAGTTATGAAGCGCCAGCTACGTCGATATACACGCGCGAAAAAAAAAAGGTAACAGAGCCAGAAACGAATATGTGAGGGGACGGATCATGGTTTTCCAAAAGCTGGCATTTTTGTTTAAAAAAAAATACAAGTTAACAAAAAGACCCCAATCCAGAATTTGATTTGTATAACGAACAATCTTTAAGTTAATAAAAGTCTTCACTTACGTTTGCACGACATTTCCACATACTATTTTTTATGGCTCGAAAGGCGTGGGCTGGAATATATCCCCCCCCCCCCCCCGTGGATCCGCCACTGGTTTTGGCTATATATGCCTGAAAGAATTTGTAGGCATATGTTATTAATTGATGTTAATTGACTTTGAACAGACTTTGGTCACTCCCGTAACTGACACCACTAGACCCTACCAAAAGAAACTTCGCAATGTTAAGATTTCAGTGCTATGTCTTTTCCAGTTGTCCAGTCTTTTCCAGTTGTCTTTGCTAGTTTAGACGATGTTGATTGGTCTTGTGTTTTTGATAATAATGACGTTAACTTGTCCTTTGAAAATTTTATTAACATTTTTAATCTACACTTTGACACTCATATTCCGAAACTTAGAGATAAGCCATCTAACTACAAAAAATCACCGAAGCTTCCATGGATTTCTAAATCCCTATTGCGTTCGATAAATAGAAAAAGTAATTTAAATTATAAATACAAAATGAAACGCTCTGAGCAATCCAAACTTAAATATATACTTGTTATAAAAATACATTGACAAAGATTATACGTTTAGAAAAGAAAATATATTTTACTAATCAGTTACAACTTTACAAGCGTGATATGCAAAATACATGGAAAGTTTTAAAACAAGCAATGAATATATCAAATAACAAATCTAATATTACAAAAATTAGATCTGGCGATGTAATTTTTGAAGATTCTCACCAAATTTGTAGTATCCTGAAAAATCACTTTTCTTCCATTGGGGAAAATCTTGCAAGTAATATTCCTCCCGCAACAAAACACTTTTCTGAATTTTTAGGCCCACCAAATTCTAGTTCAATGTTTCTCGCTCCAACTTATAATCAGGAGATAATTAATATTGTTTCTGATTTTAGTTCTAAAAAAAGTACAGGACATGATGACATCAATAATTTTCTTCTCTTGGGGATAATATCGTCAATTGCGGATCCCCTAACTCATATATTCAATCTGTCACTTCTTAAAGGAGAATGAAACCCTTGAAACCAGCTGAATCCATATCAAAGAGAAAAATCAAAGGAACACATTGTTGAAAGTTTGAGGAAGATTGAATGAATAATAAGAAAGTTATGAGCATTTGAATATTGAGATCACTAGTGCCATGTAGATCCTCCCATCGGCAATGCGACCAAGATCTGTGATATCACACACGTACAACTCCCTCATTACTTTAGTACTTATTTCACTTATATTCTCACTTTTATAGAGTCTATCACAAGGTGAGGTGTTCTCTTTATGAGATGACAAGTACAGAGATTTCACAACATTATATAATTGATGAATCGTTTGTCATATGATTAGAATGAGCAAAAAGAAATGTTTTGGGGTATATTTTCAGTGTCCAAATGGGAGAGTTGTACGTGTGTGACATCACAGATCTTGGTCGCATTGCCAACGGGAGGATCTCCATAGCATTAGTGATCTCGACATTCAAATGCTCATAACTCTTTTATTGCTAGTCCTATTTTACTCAAACTTTTGTTGATCTTATTCTTTGATTTTTCTGCTTTCACAAAAGCTAACTTGCTCCAAGAGTTTCATTCTCCTTTAACGGCATTGTCCCCGAGAACATGAAAATAGCAAAAGTCATTCCTTTGTTTAAAAAAGGTAACAAATTAGATGTTAATAATTACCGCCCAATTTCTTTGTTATCTACATTGTCGAAAATACTAGAAAAGATTATTTATAAACGGACTATAATTGTTTTCAAATCAAATAATATACTTTCAAATTCCCAATTTGGATTTAGGGAAAAGCATATATAGCACTACACATGCATTATTGAGTTTCATTGAAAAAGCGGCACATTCAATCGATAAATCTTCACATTTAATTGGTTTGTTCCTGGACTTCTCCAAGGCCTTCGACACCATTAATCATGATATTTTACTTAACAAATTACATCATTATGGAGTGCGTGGGAGGGCCTTGGAGTGGTTCAGGAGATACCTCTTGAATAGGAAGCAATATGTCTTTTTAAACGGGTGCAATTCTCAAATGAAAAAAATTAATTGTGGAGTTCCACAGGGTAGTCTTTTAGGCCCGATTTTGTTTATAGTTTATATTAATGATTTTTGTAGATCATCAGATGTTCTTTCCTTTATTCTCTTTGCGGACGACTCTAACTTTTTTTTTCACATAGAAATCCTCTTCACCTTGCTAATATAATCAACTCTGATCTAGAAAATGTCACCCAATGGATAAGAGCAAATAAATTATCAATAAATATTCAAAAAACAAATTATATGTTGTTTAGCAACTCTATAAATACACTTCCTGTTGATATTATTTTGGATGGAACTCCCTTGGAAAATGTATCCCATATTAAGTTTCTTGGAATAACAGTCGATAATAAGCTTTCATGGAAATTCCACATAGATAACATACGTAAAACTATTTCACGCAACTTTTGGTATAATTAACAAGCTTAAATTTTGTTTACCATTATCGTCCCTGCTTACATTATATTCATCCCTTATTATCATAAGTCACACAGCATATTTGTCTCATACTGACCCATTATTTCTTGAACATAAAATATTGAAAATCAAAGACTTATATTTGTTTAATCTCGGTCAGTTTATGTATAACTATAACAACAACAACCTCCCAAATGTATTTAATTCAATGTTTCCAAAAAATCAATCCATTCATAACTATCCAACAAGGCGATTGGGTGAATTCCATTTACCACTTTTAAGAACTTTGCTGGCTCAGAACACATTTATATACGATGGACCGAAGTTATGGAACTCACTTCATAAAGATATAACAACTGCAAAATCTTTGAACTCTTTTAAGTCTAAATTCAAATTATCTCTATTAAAATCTTATAATATACTCCCAAATTAAGTCTAATTCATCATCTCCGCCAAGTCATCATTATTACTATAAAGACTATAATTAAAACATAAAATAATCATTATCCTTTTTTTATTGAAAAAACCAAACAAATCTGACACAAGTCCTTCTCAGGTGTGCTCGTTATTGAACCTCATACATTATTGTGTCTATCCTCTCCCTCTATTTTCTCTTTCTTTCCTGTCCGCTTATCCGCCTTCCTACCGGTTATTTTGTTCACGGCATCAAACACATTTTCCGTGCATTATATTTCCAGGTTATTCTATATATTTTTCTCCTTTTTATACACATCATTGAATCCAGTTTGCTTGAGTCCACGATGGCATATGTTCTACCTACGTTCAGCAGCACCCATCCATCTTCTCAGGGTATTCTCCCCCTTTTTTTCTTCTTTTTTTTCTTCTCTTTTTCTGGGGGGGGGGGTGGGATGGGGAAGGGTGGATATATTTTAGGACGGGTTGTTTTGTCCTATATCAAACTATATTTTTTGATAACTTCGTATTTATTTCTCTCTCATTTATTTGTTTTTTTTCTCATTTGATTACATATATCTGTATTTGTACTTTGTTATTTTGTTATTTGTTGTGTTATCTATTTTTTGAGGGGCCCACATTGTACAAGCATTGCTTTTTAGTGGTTCCCTCCATTTCCATCTTAATTTAATTTCTATTGAAAAATAGTATACATATTTAAAACCTACAATGTGTTACCCAAATTGTCTAAGTGTTTATTTTTCTTCACAACATATGTATTTTTTTTTTTTGCAACGGATACAAATATTGATGTTTACATATGGTATACAATTTGTTTTTGTTTGATGGAAGTGAAATAAATAAATTTGAAAATAATTTGAAAAATTAAATATATATTCATGATTTAAATTCCCTCTTTGATGGAACTGACGTTGACCCAGTTTAACACCAACTATATTTAGCCCGGCTAAAGCAAATACCGCCAATTTTTTAATCTTTTCATTTTATCAGTTACTTCGTAAAAATCAAATGAACTCTTTTTTCTTTCTTTCTTTTTTGCAGACTGATAAAATCTGTATTCGACGCCTCCACCACAAAACTATATAGGCATGTATCCACTGACAGTGGCATATCGGGCACAGATGTCACCCACACATTTATAAAGAATATAATTTTGATTTTCTTCTGACTTGGGGGACAGAAAATACTATCATTATCAAATAAGTGCCGCTGCTTGTAGAGTATAATGATTAATTGCATTTTAAGAGATAAAAATAGTTTTACTATTTCATATTTCCTATTTGATATATCATATCATTTTTTGTGACATCGGCCCCTTCATTTGCAGACAATTCATATTGTGTGTGTATTTGTGAAATTAAGGGATTAATTGATTGATTGATTGATTGATTGATTGATTGAAAATCACATTTATTTCCTTCAAACAGATACAAAATAATATTTGACATAGTAACGAATACAGTATATATTTCGACACAATTTTGAAGGAGGCGAAAACCCGGAAAGCAGAGCTTGAGTTGGGGTCGCCAGATACAAATAAATAACAAGTTACGTACTGTAATGACATCATATGTAATTGCATATAAATAAGAAAGTTAAGAGTAGAAAAAGAAACACAGATGGAGAAGAGGGAGAAGAAATGTAGGCATTAGAAGATAGGTTCATTTGAATAACAGAGTAAACTGGTCGCAATTACGTAATATTGGTACATGTATATATAAAGAGCTTGAGTGACATTTGTCTAGCAGAGCAACAGGTAAGGCATGTGCATTAATTAACATTATAAATGGAAGGTAGTTCAAGCATGTCAACATGTCAATGATCTCTGTCAGTGCGAGCATTTAAATAAAGTTTCATTTTATAAGAGAAAGATTGCAAAGAACGAGAGTTTTGTAGGCGGGCTGGTAAACTGTTCCAAAATTTTGGCCCAGAGTAGCGAATATCGTATTGAAATCTTCGGGTTCTATGTTTTGGTAAATGAATTTGGATAGCGCTTCTCGTGCTATACTTATGAATATCCGAATTGCAGTTAAAATGACAGAGATTACTAAATTGAGAGGGGAAAATGTTGTTTATGCTTTTGTACATAAAAATACTTTGCTGATGCAAATTAATATCGCTAAATTTCAATAATTTTAACTCTTTGAATACAGGATTTGTGTGAGATTGAAAATGTAATCCAGATATAATACGAACAATCCTATTTTGCAGTATTATAAGCTTTAGGATGCTAGACTTACAGGAGTTGGCCCAAAAAATATTACAATACGAGAAATATGGAAGTATCAGAGCACAATATAACATACGTAGAATGTGACTTGGCAAGATATATTTAATTCTAGATATAATACCAATGTTTTTGGATACTTTACTTTCGATCTCATGTATATTATCTTTCCATGTCATAAAACTATCTAAATAAATTAATTAAGAAAGGGTATAGGGGTTTGTGGCCCCATAAAATCTGAAACCATACAAGAAATTAAATAAAGTTGCTTATGGAATAAAGGGCTTAAGAAATAACAAGTTCGATGGCCCTCTGTGAATGGATATCTTGAAAACTGACACCTAAAATGGGGGGGGGGTTAGGAACCAGGAGAATCATATTGGTAAATGAGTAAAAAAAAAAAGGAATTATGAAAAGGGAGTCATTAAGGACTGTACATACCTACATTGTCATTACGTGAGTGCCCCTTCCCCCACCCCGGGGGTGACAATAGGATCTCTTGATTTGAATGACTCAATACAGTGAACATACTGCAGTATTCTGATAGTTCAACCTATGTTTAAGTATGGCCTGGCAGAGAAGTATAGGTCTATGGTTTAAACCAAGTCTATAAACTGGAATTTTGTAACATTTCCACATGGAATGTTGGCTTTATAAAACCTTTTCCATATTCGTGGAAATTATTATATGTACCAATTGAAATTCATTATATATTTTTTTGTATTTTTACATTCTTCCCATTTCACGACTAAATCAACTTTGGAACAACTTTTTTTGCAGCAAGACAAGAATAGTTTATGATATGGTGAATAAGTTGACAATATTACTGGCAATCATTATTTACATGAATGGCCGTCGTAAGCCTATTAGTGAAGGTTTGAGGAAAATCCATAGTCCCATTATGTAATATAAAATGTGTACTTATAAATTTCAATTTATTTATTACTGGTTCGTGGTGACTAATTATTGATTTTGTTTCTTTCTGACGCGAGCGTGAAATGATTTGTATGTTGACATACACTGACGGTACAATAAAAACCATTTAATTTTTTATTTTTGGAAAATGACATTTCATTGATTTTTTTATTCACGATATATGCGGGAACTGCTCGCAAATGACGTCACAAATTAAAACAAATAGAATTGTAATAAAGTTTGTCATCTTCGATGGATTTTCCTCAATCCTTCACTAATATTTTTAATTATTTTTTCCTGCTATTTTTTACAACAAATTTTCGTTGGGGTGAACATCCCCTCAAAAAAGCTCTGATTCATATATTTGGTAACAATCGGTCAAAAAAAAATCACAAAAATGGGGGGGGGTGTGCGTCCGTGACATAAAATCTTTTTCATCACCATGCAGGGACTTTTTAATCTGAAAAATCATCTACAGTTCCCATAGAAACATACTAAAATATATCTCTATTCTGATATTGCCAAACTTTAGCAACAGTCGTCATCAACTAATGGCAACACTGAAGACGATAGAGGGCACTCTTTCGAAAAGGATAAGGTGGTCCATTCAATGAAGCCGAATCTTCTACTCGTTTTCAGGGAGCATTTCATCAACATCATTTTTCATCCGACAAATTATCAGATCACACAGCTTTCCTTGATTTTGATTGGCTGAGGAGCCTTACTCTGGTAATTATCGGAGTAAAAAAGACTTGTCGGATAAATTTTCTGACAAGTCCTTTCACGAAACGTTCACCTCGAATTTGTTATAGCTATTCTTGCCGGGATTCTTGCCCGCTATTCTTGTAATCAAGATGATAATAAAAATCCGATGGCCGTGTGGATTTTGGAGACCATACCCTCTGCTTCAAAATTTTACCATGTCAATTCCAAGTTAATCATTGCCCGTAAATCCGTACGGCATCGTAGTCCAGACTTAAATGAGATTCTCTTCCAAAAAATCCAAAATTATATTCCACATTTACTCATTCCGTACGGCATCATGGTCCAGACCTAAATGCGATTCTCTTCCAAAAATCCAAAATTATATTCCACATTTTACTCATTCAAGGCTAAAGTTTGATAATGTTTGATAACCCAGGGGCCGCGGAACGGTTTCAAAGTGGGGGGGGGGGGGGCTGACCATGCAGAAAATCACAATCATATGGTCATTTTTACGTTTTTGTACATGGTTTTGGAAAAAAATGGGGGGGCTGAAGCCCCCCCCCCCCCGCTTCCGCGGCCCCTGTAACCATCAGGGTATCTAGTGCGAATTTTCAGTGTATGTAAATTGTTATCAACATTATTTTGTTCTAGATTGAACCATCATCATATTAATATCATCATCATACCCTTTCCTTCTTTTTCTCTCTCTCTATTTTCCCTTTGTCATTTCCCCGCTCCCTTTCCCTTCTTTTCCTCTGCTTCTCTCTCCTTTCCCCTACGTTTTCTTTCCCTATCCCTTTCCATTCTGCCTTTTTGGCCCTCTCGGCCCATGGATTGGTGCATATGAGCCAGAGGCGTCGATCCTGGGGGGGGGGCAGGGGGGCGATCGCCCCACCAATGAAAATATTGGGGGGGCAAACATATCATTTTGCCCCCCCCCCCAATAATTCCGGATATGCATTTAAAAAAAAAACAAGATTGTAATGTTCAGCAAGCGAGATTGAGATACACAACTCGTTCTTTATTTAAAATCGTGCTCAAAATGTCAGCTTTTCAGATTGGAATATAAAAATTTTCAGCTCGCGCTTCGCGCTCGCATCATTTCTGTAGCAAAAACCCATACTTTTCATGATTAAATTGGTGAATGTAAATGTCCCATTTTCAGTTCTAAGCCTCAAAAGAACTGCTTCAATTTGCAATCATCTTTTCTTGGATATATAGCTTGTTCTTTATCAAAAACGTCCAGTAAACTGTCATTTTTTCAGATCGAAATATCAAAATTTTCAGCTCGCGCTTCGCGCTCGCATCTATTCTCTTTTAGATACAAATCTTAATCATTGGTACCAAAAATGCTTAGAATATCAAGTTTTCAGCTCAGAATATAAAGAAATTTGAGCTCACTCTCGGCACTCGTACTATCTGTGTAGTGAGATACGTGTCTGTGTCTATATATATACATATATATATATATATATATATATATATATATATATATATGTGTGTGTGTGTGTGTATATATAATATATATATATATATATGTATGTGTGTGTGTGTGGGTGGGTGTTTTGTACGATCGAGCGCCTTTGGAACGTTAATGATTTCGCCCCCCCAATCTGAAAAATGGATCGACGCCCCTGTACCACCACTGATGCTACACCATCATCACCAACAACATTACCACCACCACTATACCATCGTCACCACCACAATTACCAACCCCTACACAATCGTCATTACCACCACCACCACCACCGACACTAACACAACCATCACCACCAATACCACCAAGTGGCGTAACTACGGGGGGCATGGGGGGCACGTGCCCCCCCCCCCCCCCCATCGGCTGGCCAAAAAAAAACGGGGAAAAGGAGAGAAAAGGGGAGAAAGGGAGAGAAACGTAAAGGGAAAGAAAAAAATTATTGTTCATTATGTTATATTATAAAATGATTATGTTGTGTTATGTTACATTTAAAAAATCATAACTTTATGAAACATAATTTGCTCAGGGCCTATGTCTCCATTGTTCCTAGTGCTCGCATTGTCTGTTTTGACAAGATATACAAGATATATAATGCTGTCGTACTAAAACCTCCCGTGTTCAAGTCAATATACACCAAATATATATCCTCGCACTTCGAATTATTATTGTTTTATGTAGTGGCATGCATGTGCTTCTTTTTCATGACTACTTAAAGTGATTGCCCCATTTTAAGGTCTTGATATAAAACATTTCCTGTCCGTGCTTACGTTCGATTGGTGAGATATGTCTGCTCTTCATGAATTTCTAAAATCAGTCCTTAAAGTTAAAATGACCCTTTTTCTGATCTGAATTTCCAAAAAAAAATTAGCTCGCGCTTCGCGCTCGCAATATTTGATTAGTAAGATGCGTATGTTAATCATGATTACAATGACTACAAGTGCTTCATGTGTTTAGATAATTCTAACAAAATAAGCGCTTGGCACTCGCATTAGATGACTATAGTGAGATGTTTATATTCTTAATGGATTCCTAAAATATTGTCCTTAAAATGTCCCTGTTTGGGGTCAATATATACAAATATTTCAGCTCGCGCTTTGCGCTCGCATTGTTTGTTTAGCGAGACAGGTACTTTGCTTATAATGTCCCCTTTAGGGTTGAATATCATAACATTTTAGCTCGCGCTTCGCATTATGTGATCAGTGAGATACACACTCGTTTAATGGCACTGTCCTTTAAATGCCTCTATTAGGTCAGTATATACCTGGCAACTGAGCGCGCTTCGCGCGCTCACTAAGTGACTCAAATTTGTTGCTGCCCCCCCCCCAATGTGGTGACCCACGATACGCCACTGATACCACCAACACCAACACAACCACCATCATCACCATTACCAACACCTTAATCCCACCACCACCCCCACCACTATACCATCATAATAGTCATCATCACAAAATTAACAACACCATTACCACTACGGCACCATCACACGGACACGGACACCAACATCATCACCACCACCGTCCACCACCATGCACCAACAACATCATAGGCGGATCCGGGGGCAAGGGGCCGCCCCGCCGCCCCCCCTTTTTTGGCGGCGCAAAAAAAAAACAAGGAGGAAAAAAGGGGGGAACAGTTAAAGAAATAAAGGACAGTAGAAATAAAACGAAACGAAAACAAAAAAATGCCCATGCAGAATGTCCACTTTTAAGGTCGGAATATCTAACATTTTCAACTCGCGCTTCGCGCTCACATTATTTGATAGTTGAGATATTATCGCCTTCATGGGTAACTGCAAACAGTCCTTAACACGTCCCTTTTTCGATCTGGCTAGTACATTAGCATTTCATCACGCGCTTCGCGCTCCCAGTAATTATTTAGTTACGTACATAGGCATCTTGTTCATGATCATACACATTGCTCAGAACGTTTAATGTTCAATTTTCAGGACAAAGTACACAAAATTTCAAAAGATTTAGCTCGCGCTTCGCACTCTCATTATTTAATTGGGGCTTATGTGCAATTGCATTGTTTATAAGAATAAAGCTTTAAGTACTAGTAATTGTCACGACTATAAAAAACCAACAAAAATCATCTTTGGGCGGCTGATCGGGGAAAATGTGGATGAAAGTATTTTTTCAACCCCCCCCCCCTATTGACGAAAGTTGGATCGGTCCCTACAACATCATTACCACCACTACCATCACCATCAACACCAACATCATCATCATCACCACCCCACCAACACCACTACCACCACCATGACCACTATCATCACCACATACCGCACCTACAGCTGCATCACTATAATTACATTTTATGATTTCACTGTATTTTCTTTAACATCATTATGATTATTGCATTGCCATTTTGTATCCACATAAACGACTGTACAAGCAATGGTTTGTCAATATACAAAGCTTTTATTTTTTTCGTCAATATCTATTTAGATATTTCGTTAAACTTTTCAATTTAATAGATATACAAGCATTGTTATATCTTTACTCACAATATCATGTAAAATTCACATCAACGTGCTAAACGTGCTGAAGATAAATATTGTATAAGCGTCTCTTTGTATTTGTTACCATAGTAATGAGACATTATTTCCATCAGCATGATCACACGATTGCATATTAATTTGGTAAAACAACGGTTCAAGTGTCACGCGTGTACATTATCATGATTAATAGGCCTATATGAGTAAGGCATCGCTTCAGAGCATGCGCAGCGATTTCCCGAGGACTATTTTTTTTTTTTTGGGGGGGGGTCACGGCAGGGGGTGAGAAGACGAAAAGGCCGTCTATCATAGGACGCTGTACTATATTCGTAATTCGAGGAGACACGTCCCGCGACCCCCCCCCCCACCCCCAAAAAAAAATGTTCAGAGTATTCATAATCTCTACATGACTATTGCCTTACCATGCACGATATCTTCGATATACTTTATCAAGTTCGGTTCCCGGGTTTAAAATAAAATATTTTAAAAAAAATCAAAAGACGTCGGTTAGACATTAATCACCTTTAACATTAGTTGGAAACCCGAAAAATAATCCTTTCGGGACAGAACTTGAAAGATCTAATTAGATTATTATCTTTTAACCATCTGTTCACTTTTTTAAATATTCGATTCTTCATTTTGAGAAATGTTATTATGGAAGTATTGTATGTTGTTTGGATAAATCTATATTCCTTATTTCCATTTGTTTTTTGTTTCGTTCGTTGTTTTTGTTCATATAATAATATTGATTTCGATGGTTTTTTTTTTTAATCATTGTTGATTTGGCGGGGTGAACGTGATCTACATAAGGTTTGTGACAAACTAAGAATTGCATGCATCCACAGCCCAATTTATTTTTCCGAAGTTTTCATGAATGAATATGGGTAGAAGAATGCAATATCCACAATATTACACATACACCACCCAGATATAAACACAACATTCATAACCAACACTAGGATTCATTTAATTAGCTATAAATGATACATAAAATGACATCGTCCCTCTTGTAAAATGACATTCAAACAACCTACAGTTATTAAATAATGAATTCAAAAAGACAAGTTATGCACTAAAGGTAAAAAAAAAATCTTAAGCCACATATAAATATCATGATTCGCATTTTATAATTCACACTTCTAAAGTAGTTTTTTTTTAACACATTCAACCACTTCCCACATCCACCTCGTGTAACTGCAGTTTGGAAGAGTAATTCCCTTTCCTTTATATAGATTAGGATAAATCAATAAGCGTTTTATATATATCATAGTCATTATATCTACATTATCTACAAAATATACAAAATCGCACGAAGTAAGTGAAATGCCTCTGGCCGTCTCGCCTGCATAACGTAGTCCAGTACAGCATGCAGTTTTGGCTTTGAAAGCAACCAAGATGAAAACGAAATATTGGGTTAAAAAATACTAAGTTCGTTCACCTGAAATAACATTTGACCTTGATCATGAGACCTGAAACTCGTGCAAAAATAATCAGTAATTTCTAATTACCCATATGTCCAATTTTTATGAAATAGATCTTGGTTAGGATTTCAATGTTGGCGTTGACGACGCCGCCGCAGTAGGGAAAGTAGCGCCGATAGTCTCGCTCTGATAATATGCAGGCGAGACAGAAAATGAAATTGAAAACACGGGACTTGTGATAACAATAATCCAACATGGTGGCTCAGTGGTAGAGCGCCCGCATCGTGAACAGGAAATCGTGGGTTCAGTTCTGGGCCGAGTCATCAAAGACTTCAGAAACTGGCCCTCCGCCTTCTTGTCGCAAGCTCGAAGTTTTAGAATGGAGAATGGCAATAATGATATGCAGGGCCCTCTGGAAGATCAGCTAATAGCTGATCTGGCTACCTTGGCTAGATAAGAATCATCATTATAAAAATAAACAAAAACAGAAGCAAATCCTTTTTTTTTTTCGTATACGCGTAGGAGGACTACAAAGTCCCTCCTGCTATAAGCATTCAGAAAGGCTATGTAAATGTAGTTCATTTTCAAAACGGCGCTTCTGCCAAACCAGGTCTCTGCTTCATTCGCCTCCTGCAAAAGCTCCTACTTCTAAAGATAGTCCTCTGTAGCAAAAGAAGTGTACTGTAGGCATTCTGTAGTCTCTGACTGTGGTCATCCAACTGACCTTTCAAATCACACACCAATTTTCTCAGTCGATCTTTCCTCTGAATGATCACTTTCCCGCGAATTTTGACCTTCTCTCGCACTCTGATTTCTTCTTCTTCCTGCGCCAGGCGGATTTTCTCGTCCACCGCCTCCTTTTCAGCCCTCAAACGTTTTACTTTTTGTTCCAGGCTCTCTCGAATCTGGCCAAGTGTTCGCCGGGAGCTGGTAGTAGAAATGACCCCAACGGTGGCCATTCCGCAGTCACTGATGCTACTGCAGCTGCTGCTACAAGCGCCCATCAAAATGTCATCCTTATCGTTGCCCTGGGGCTCCGAGTCGGAAGCAGCTCCCACAAAATCATCCTCGTCGATACCAGCGAACCT
Organism: Lytechinus pictus; assembly: GCF_037042905.1. Lineage (NCBI taxonomy): Eukaryota > Metazoa > Echinodermata > Echinoidea > Temnopleuroida > Toxopneustidae > Lytechinus > Lytechinus pictus. Next base: position 42,267,665 of record NC_087245.1, on the reverse strand, counting down.
ATGACATAACATATCTACTTCATTCCCTCCATTTCGTCTCCGGAAATCAAATTCTGTTGTTGGATGGCCGTCGGCGATTCCGTCGCCTGTATCCGGACGCAGTGCACGTCTTTCTAGGTCGCCAGTTGAGCGTTCGCGTTCGCACAACGCACGTGCGTGACTCTGATCGTCTACTGAAGATGTGGAAAAGGGGGCGTTCGCATTGACCTCGGGTAGAGAAAAAGCATCGCCGTCGTTGCAGCGAATTTCCCGCAAAGTGAATTCGCTCTGTGTCGTCTGCGTGTTGCTGCCCCTCGACATATCTGTTCCATTATACGGCTCGAGCTCTGCCACAGCGAGAATGTCCTCGTCTCTCCCTACGTGCTTGTTATCCATGAAATGTCTAATTCGCATCGTTTCTCTCTTGACCAGGTGATCTCCTAAAAACCAGCGACGTCATGTGAACTTTGTGAAGAACGAATTATGGGTCCTCGAGTCCAGCACTTGTGAGAAATCTCCACTTTCTCCTCTTATCTCTTCTGACTCAGTGCTCAGCGGGCGATGGTCGGCCGTCGAAACCTGTGAAAATCAATGAAAGAGAATGTCATGAATGATTCAGGCGTGCATCATTCAATCCATGTAGATCATAGCATAAGAGGACCAACCAGGCATTATATTGAATATGGAGATTGCGCCACCAGTGCAGTCATAATTATTAGGATTTGTTATCACCATAAGGCCTCAGCACTTTGCACAATATTTAGGGGATATTAGAAAATACAAATTTCGTGAGATATTTCCATCGTATTTTACCACGAATAGGTTATTCTTGTAGCACCACCCCAGTTATTTTTTTTGAAAATGTAGAAACCTTTGATTACTGCTGCAATGTTTAGTTTATAAGCCATCCTGCATACGGACATGTCTTCTCCCTTCCGCATATTTTACAATAATTATTTTAGGAAATACAATGTTGATATAAAGTATGGAATACTTTATATTAAAGAAGTAGGAAATGAGGAAACGGCTTGCCATACTACAAAATACCCTGGATAAAACATTCAAATGTGACAGCTCTTAGTTGTGTGAATCCTTAATTTGAAGACAGTCGTCTGAATATACAGCCTATAGAAGGTCACTGCCATTAGCATGTGTACAGAAAGCCCCTCTTGTTGAAACAGCGTGGATGTGTGGGTGTGTGAGATGGTGTGTGTGTGTGCATGTATTATTGAGTTTTTTCAGACGTGTATCAATCAGATACGATTATTTACGTCCGGGACCGACCTCTAACATCACCATCCGAAAGACGACGACACCAGGGGCCGATTGCACGTAAGGGTCTTTCCAAGGACCGTCTTTCGTGTCGCCCATCTTTTATGATACGCCATGTGAAACGCATTTCAAATAAATTATCTGCAAATATATTTTATTTGTCCGTTAAAATAAACAACATATTTGTTTATAAAATGATGTGATATCTCATGAAATTGTATAAAATTTGATTTAAAAGCAAGCTTACGAATTTTATTTGTTTATCATAAATTTCAGAAACACCCCGCTTATAGCGCATCATAAAAGATGGGCGACACGAAAGACGGTCCTTGGAAAGACCCTTTCGTGCAATCGGCCCCAGGGCTCGAACCTCTGCCTCAATGTAACTTCCCACACATAGCTTCAATTACGGGCGCACGCCACAACGCCCAGTTTATTATAGTCAGCAAGTTTATAGTCTTGTGTGAAGAAGACTCACTTGTTGATTAAAGTTTCAATCGAGGTATGTGCCTACAGACTAGCTCATTTAGGCCTAAGAACATGCCTTGTACCCCATAGCACCTGCCAGTTCACCTATCATATCACTCAGAGAAATCTCCCTGAGGGAATTCATAATCGTAATCTGAGATGGAGAGAGAGATGAATTAAAAAAGGAGAAGATGTGGAGATTGGGGGAGGGCTTGAAGCGAGTGGGGCGGGAGAGAGATAGAGGATGGGGTGGGAAAAGGAAGAGATCTTGTTGAAAGTTAATTTACAGTTTCTCCCTGTCCCGAAATAATGATGAGAGAGAGAGAACGAGAATGAGAGAGATGAGAAGAAGAAGAAAAATAAGAGGAGGAGGAAGAAGAGGGGGAAGAAGAATATTAATAATAAGAAGAAGTAGTAGTAGTAGTTGTAGAAGAAAAAGAAGCATAATTATAATACCCCAAAATATTATGACTGGTATGAACGTAAATTCTAATGTAAATTCTACATCATCATCATTATCATGCATAAAATACTCCTAATAATTATACCCTCCCCTTTTCGGTACACAAACAACTCGTACCATAAATCATACATGATTTGGAAAGGGATGTACATTTATAATTCCAGGGGATACACATACAAGGCTTGCATGGAGTTACCATCAATAATTTAAAAGAAATATGGGAAAGAGTGATGGCTTCCGTAATAATGATACTGCACTTTTTTTATGACTGCTTACCCGTGTATCAAGAGGCATCATTTTCAGCCTGGCTCAACTAACATTGCACTGTGTTTCTTAAAACAGACCTACATGATTTCTTGTACAACCATAGGACTGTATCATGTTTGTGATTCAGAAATTATGTAAAATCCTGATTTTGATCATTGTACTCTATCTAAAATCAGTAGTAGGTCTACTGTAGCTTTTTTTGATAAAAAATTATGTAGAACATTGTTGATCAAATGTTCACAAAGGTGAAGGTAAATTGTCTATTTTATCTTGCAAGATGCAAATGGCATGAGCTCAATCTTATCTGATCACATTATTGGCACTTCGTATATAATTCTCTGAATGGGGCCTATCTAATTTCTGTCTCTCTGTACTCAAATTTAGAGGGGAAATATTCTAAATAGCTAAATTCAATAATATCATCATGATGCTGAATGTGTCTCCTTTTTGTCAATAAAGTCAATACAAGAGATTTGAAAAAATATATTCACAATTGAGACAGATTGAGCAAATTTCATATTATTGAGACGTACAATAATGAATTTTATAGAAGAAAATGTTGTAGTAATAAAGTAATAAAAGGCATATTGTACATTGCAATAAGGGGGAAGGGGAAGCGGCAGGAGACTACACTCTAATTATTTTTAAGTTCTTAAGTAAGTTAAGTTCATAAGTTCATTTTATTTGTCTTCCAACTTTGAGTTTGAATACATGACAAACATACAAGTGTGTATGAAACAATAAGCAGAGTAACATGATAAAACAAACATGTATACATAAAACAGAGTATGCAGAAAATATTGTTTTTAAATACATTATACAGCTTAAGACAGAAAAGAAATAATTTTAAAGGAAGACGAGGAGACCTAAGTGAAGCAATGCTTGTAAATTAAGGTTCCTCATTACGAATTCAAAGAACATTGGATAAACAACACAGAAATGGCAATATGATATAATATGATAACTAAAGAGAGAGGCGGGGAGAGAAGAGGGACACATTTATGTACAAAAGGGACAAAAAAGGGGACATGAGGACAGAGACCATTTAATGAGCAAAAAAATGACATGACCCGTAGATCGTCGATTTATAGAAAAGAAATCATTATCGAGTTATTATCTTTATCTTAAAAGCGTCATTTTTGTACATCACATTTTTTAAAATTATAATGGTCAGCCTTTTCTCCTGCATAGATTTGTTGCTAGAATGTACGTAGACGTCATAGTCGTGATAATCATGATAGCAAATATATGGTTGATACGTCGAGTATCGATATCATTGTGACCTTCGTCGTCTTGCAGGCTGAGTCAGTGATTATCAAACAGAATAAAGCATATACCGATTCAACGTGTCTCTCAGATTCTAAGGTTGCACCCAGTCTGATGTCATATTTGATTTATTTTCTATTTAATTTTTCATATCATGTGATCAACAGTGATACACTTTCAATTTAACCGATTAAGACATACTCGAAATGAAAAAAAAAACATTTTATGGGGGGCCCGTCTTACAAAGATATTCGATTGATCCGATCAACCACAACTATGGAAAGCCAGCAACGTTAACATCTAAAATGCATGGGTTTTTTTCAAAAATATTTTCGAGATATGCTGTTTATTCATTGCTTTTTCTTGAAAAGCGAGCGTGCTTCTTTTTGTTTACTAAGGAGTAAGGACATTGCGCAAATTCCTGTTGAAAAAAAAAATATGACACTGATGGATTTCCATACATTTGAGGTAGGTCGGATCAATCGTATAAACTCTTCTTAAGACGGGGCCTGGGAATGTCTTTGTATGGCCAATGATACTAACAATGCAATTACCGTAAACGTGAAGAGTCTCAGTGGTTATCAAACAATGGCTTGCCTCTCATTTAGCATTTCTTTTACTGAACAAGCCCCTATTCATAGACATATTTTGCTTATTAACCAATGTAACTCAGTGGCGTAATGAGCCAAAAATTTGGAGGGGGCAAGATATGGCGTATCGGGCAAAATTCATAAAAAGTTGCGAGCGAGCAAAAATTTCGACATATTTATTAAAATAATCAAATTTTGTGGTAAATTTTGACAACATAATAACAAGTAATTTTACTTTTCCCTTTTTCCCTTGGTCGTGACAATTTTTTTTTGGAGGGGGCAAGCACCCCAAGCCCCCCCCCCCCTGTACGGAACTAACCTTAGTTCCAGTTTACCACTTTTTATGTTATGTTATGATTGACAATTCTTTGTGATATTTCGAATCCGTATAGTTACTTTTACGCTACTAGTATTGCCTTCAGTGAACGGGAAAGGAATAAATATCTCATCTCAAAATTTAACCGATTGATAGCTATACTGCATGTATACTCGATATGCGATTGTTGTTTATGTAGCGTGCATGGTTCTCGGTTATTTTCTTTTGCAGGGGCGCATCTTCCTTCAAGAGTACTGACGTGTATTTTTTTTTGGGGGGGGCACGACCAAGAAAGAGAAGGGAAAATGGAAAAAGAAGTGACTGAAATATTATATTAATAAATATTATTTTGTGATTACTAAAATCTGCCAAAAATTAGGGTTTTGTATTCAAAAGGTCACATTCTTTGCTCATTACTTTACTGTTCAAGAGTGGAATATCACCAACCATAAATAAAATGACGTGTTTGGGAAAAAGAATATTATATGAAAACTGGATTATCTTCTTCCACGCCTTCCTCATGGCTTTTAAACATAAAATATAAGCTAGGTTTATTCTTGATGAAAAGTAAATATTTGGAACTTTAGTTTTAAAACTCCAAACAGAATTTACCATTAGTATCCCCAAGACCTGCGTTCTCATATCTCTCTAAAAAATAATGTCCAGAGCTCATTTTAATAATAATAATAATATATATCTATATTTTTATAAAAAATAACGCTTAATACATCGGAACGATGTCTCTAAGCACTTTACAGATATATCATTACCCCGGTCATCGTATCCTGGCATGCCCGCATACAATGTATGCATCATCTCCTCTCCCTGGGGAGCATTCCAACAAGAGTTCCAAGACTCAATTGCTAACATAGGATTTCGCATCCTACCGGGTACCCATTTAACACCTGGGTGGAGAGTGGCAAATTGTGGATTGACGCCTTGCCAAAGGACGCTAGGCCATTGTGGGATTCGAACACACGACCCTCTGATTACAAGGCAAGAGTCAGAACCGTTACACCCCGATTTAGGATTTCTTTCTCGTTCTGAAGTGAAGGAAATTCATCATAACTTGCAATGTATTTCATACATGACTCTCTGACAAGTACACACACGCCACAAGAAGACTACTTTTCATCTGATGAGATTCAGAAAATCTCTTTTTACAAACTTCTAAATATTTCAATCTGCCGCATCAATTCATCATCCATGTCATCGAGATACATTTACTTTGAAAAGAAAATCACCAAATGTTTATTCGTACTGAAGGCAAATCCATATCCATTCGTCAACCTCCAACTATTCAAATTCAAAATTCAAAATTCATTTATTTCCACATCTATAAACACAAGGTACAATGCATCGAGAATCATATAAAAATATAATCCATGAAAGCGGCATTTGAATAAACAGATAGGTGGTCTCTCTCTTGTACACACATGCAGTCTCTGTATATTATATCCCTCTCCCTCTCCAAAATTTGTTTTGTCAAAAATGATATCTTGATTGAAAACAAGTATGTCTATGACATTCGAATCTGAAAGTCAATGCACTAACTTGTAAATAAAAATGAATAACGCATTGGCATTAATCATATTAAAGAAATATGAGGTAAACCTCACAATTTCTTGATATAATAATGTACATCATGACTGTAAAATGTGTTGTTTTATTTTCGAAATCATATAAAACATAATATGACTTACACAATATATTACAGAACAACAATACAAATAATAATTATGATACGGTTGGATAGCCCATTTCAGAGCTGTTTAGCATAACAGTTCCGTTCTTCCATGGGGTCCAATGTTATGCCGCATAATTCTGTAAAATCTGGATGAGATTTGACAATTTATCATCGTTATAAACAATGGAATCATAGATAATGAGATATGAAATTAAACAAACAGAAAATAACCAAACAAGCATAATGCTGTGTTAGTAAGTGTTATCAACAATAAGGCAATGTTAGGGACGCCCCATGGATGCGCTATATCGCCCCTATTTTCAGTGAAAAAAGGGAAGAAATGGACAAGAAAAAGGAAGAAAATTGGAACGAAAGAACGAATGGTATTAAAGCAGAGGTCTGAGTCACATAACTTTAAATGATCCGTATTACTAGTATTCAATCTACTTGATCGAGTTATTTTTTTTACAGTTATTTTTCTTTATTTTTTGTTTGAAATTCGAATCACATGTTGTTAGTGTGGAATTACATAGGCCTACATCATTCATTGGTTTAATTTACATGTATCTTTCAGTGATGACATGCTCAAGATGCAAGATAGAGGTAGGGTATTAATTTGTGAAGTTGGTATATACATGTATTTATCAAATGAAATGATATAAAATCATCATTGAAAATATCCTCATTACATAGCTCAATCATTTCTAAGCATTCCGAATTCATTAAATACTAGTATACTGCATGACAAATTCTGTGGTATTGTTTATTCAGGAAAGCAATCGGTATTATTATAGGAATGCTGGGGAATGAACTCATTTCAAGTTGAGAAAGAATTAAAGTGATTGGTTAACATTGGTTTGACTTTTAAAAAATCTGAGCTAGAAGGTCACACTTGTCACATGTGTCTGTGTTATGTTACAAAAATGAAGCCCAGAAAAAATTGCGTTCGAAAATAATTATTTAGTGCTTCAAAAATTGAGATATAAAGTGACCGAAAACACCATCTTAATTTCATCCCATACACTTATGTGTACTATTTAAGCGTCTATAAGACGCCTATTTACAAAATCGGGGTTCGCCTTGTAGTTTTAGCTTTTCATTCTCAATAATGGTTGTTTTCAGGGTTTATTAGTTCCAGGGGCGGAAATCTCTCCCAAAAGGTAGGGGGGACACAAGGGCGGATCCAGCCTTCGCCAATAGAGGGGGGGGGGCGGAAATTAGTTTCAGCCATATTTTCCCCGATCGGCAGCTCGAAGATGATTTGTGTTTGTTTCTTTGTAGGGGTAGTCCCCATTAGTCACTTCTTAGCTTTATTCTTATCAATTTATATATGATATCATAATCCTTATTTATATGATGCGAGCGCGAAGCGCGAGCTAATTTTTTGGAATTTTTTTTTTTTTCCTAAAATTTGAACATTCTGGGCAATGTTTGTTATCCTGTAAAAAATGTGTATGCAACTTAATAATTACTACAAACGCAAAGCGCGAGCAGAAATGAACTGATGGAAAGATACCTGTTAAAGACTGCGTGCAGTTAGCATTTAACAATCAGATAATGCGAGCGCGAAGCGCGAGCTGATTTTTTAAAAAACATTTTCACCTAAAGAATGGAAATTCTAAGCACTTTTTGTAACTCAAGCAGAATATGTATATAAGTAGACAATTGATGCGAGCGCAAATGGCGAGCGGAAAATTTCGAGATTTAGTCCTTTAATATATACTGAACGAGACACTCTATTCATGTTTTGTAAATCATGAAAAGGATGAGTATTAATCATGCGAGCGCAAAGCGCGAGCAGAAAATTTGTATATACGTTTTGAACTGGTACCTGTTAAGGACTGCTTGCACTTAGCCATGAAGGCGTTACATATTTCAACAATCAAAAAATGCGAGCGCGAAGCGCGAGCTGAAAATTTTTGAAAAGTTATAAAGAAAGAATGGAAAATATTAATCAATTTTTGTAATCGTGAACAGGATAGCTATATAATTCAACAATTGATGCGAGCGCGAAGCGCGAACAGAAAAAAAAAATCGAGATTTAGACCTAAAAATGGGCCACTCTGTTCATGTTTTGTATACAGCCATAGGCTGATCGAGGGCTTTTTACCGTGTTTAAATTTAAAAAAATCAATCAAAATCAATGTTTTGTAAATCATGAAAAGGATGAGTAATAGGGAGTCTTCCTACATTAATAATGCGAGCACAAAAATTTTGATATTGTGATCTGAAACTGGATAATGATTTAAATAGAGAACAAGTTGAGTGTTTGAATAAACATGCGCGCGCGTGTTTCATATTTAGACCTAGAATCTAGGCATTCTAAATACATCTTTAATCATGAAAATCATGAAACTTTGATATTCCGATCTGAAATAAATAAAGAGTCAATTACAGCTTTATATTTCAAGCACTTTGTAGGAAAATTGTAAGGTGGATATGGACCGCACTTAAAAAAAGAGCTAAAATTTTCCTTATTATTACTTTGAGTTTTGACATAGGACCGGGACATCCTTACGACATGTCATGAAAATGATGACTATCTTCCTATTCCTCTTGCTAAGCGCGAGATGAAACAAAAGGGACAATTCAATTATTAAATTAATATCATATTTATTAATGCCTAATGAGGGCGCGAAATCTGATGATATTATGGCATAAAAACTGGACATTTCACTTTTGTAATTATGAATAGGATACATCAGTTAATATATTTTTAACCATTAATGCGAGCGCAAATCGCGAGCTAAAATTTTTGATAAACTGGCATGAAAAGGGGATTTTAAGTAGTTTGTTGTATAATCAATATTGAAACATACATAACTCGCCAATCAAAATGCCAGCGTGCAGCGCTAGCTGATACGTCTTGACCATGGGTGTCGATCACGGGGGGGGGATGGGGGGGATATATCCCCCCCAATATTTCAAGTGGGGGGATGGCCTGTATTATTATCCCCCCCCCCCAATAATTTAGGGTAGAAAATTTATAATAATGATGATGAAAAAATGTAAAGGTTTGATCATGATGATTATAGTGATGATTATAGTATGCCATCAATCAGTTTGTTTCCCTCGCAATTTGTGTATATTGTTATTGAATAAAAAATTCTTTTCCAGGACTTTTAAACAGATGGGTGGAGGTTCAAAATGAAAAAGAATGAAATGTTTACGTATATGCTATTTTTTAACACATGACATAAAAGGACCCCGACAAAAAACAACTTTTGTTGATAGGGTGTTCCATCCCACCAGTGGTAATATGATCATATTTTTACAATTTTTAATAAGTGAAATCAATAAATGGTTTCAGAAAGAATAATCATTCATTTCTCTCTAAAGCGTATCTTCGGATATGAACATCGGATTTTTATTTCCATGTTATTCTTGTTATTGTTATGGACTTGAATAACTAAACTTGATTGGCTCTTTCTTATTTTGGCAAAAAGAAATCTCTTTTGAGTTTGGAAAGGGATGACAGTTTTGCATTCTATATGAGCACGCCCATGCGGTACGTAAATTTCATTTTAACACATATATTAGCTGATATTACACACTGATGGTTCAAGAAAATGTTGGAGAAATATCATAACATGACAGTTGAGTTTTGATTGTTTTTATGTTTGTTTTTGTTTTATGCACTTATAAAGCATTTAAAACATGTTAAAATCCAGGGTTAAAATCGTCTAAGGAATGACGGTAAGCCCGATGGCGCACGAGAAGCCACACAGTTTGTAATTTGTGCTAGTCTTAATTTTATCATCATGCATTAAGAAGAAAAAAGATATCGCCAGTTGGGTTAGATTTAAGAGAGAAGTTGTATACATCATGTCCAATAAACAGATCACTTTGTACATGGTCCAGACAATTTTTGTCATTTTTTCTTTCGTATGAGTTTAGAATAGGCTTACTTGTAAATCAAATTGAATTTTCAAAAAAATTTATAAGTACAGTACACTGCAACAATGAAAGAATTTCCAAGAACACAGTGGCGTAACTACGGGGGGGGGGGGCATGGGGGCACGTGCCCCCCCCCCCCCCCAATCGGCTGGCAAAAAAAAAACGGGGAAGAGGAGAAAGAAAGAGAAACGTAGTGGGAATGAAGAAATTATTGTTCATTATAATGTTATATTATAATAATGTTATGTTATAATACATAAGAAACATTTTTTCATAACTTTATTTTGCTCAGGCCTAGATTTCTTCATTGTTCCCGGTACTCGCATTGTCTGTTTAACGTTTTTAAGTTAATATACACCAAATATATTTCCTTGCACTTCGACTTATTATTGTTTTATTTAGTGACATATGGTTCTTTTTCATGACTACTTAAAGTGATTGCCCCATTTTAAGGTGTTAATATAAAACATTTCCTGTCCATGCTTACGTTCGCACTAGTAGATTGGTGAGATATGACTGCTCTTCATGAATTCCTAAAAATCAGTCCTTAAAATGTCCCTTTTTCTGATCTGAATATCAAAATTTTTCGATCGCATCATTTGTTTAGTGAAATACGTATCGTATGGTCTTAGTGAATTCTTACAAACAGGCCTTAGAATGCTTCTCTTCAGGTCTGAATATCCTAATTTTTCAGCTCGCGCTTTGCGCTCGCAATATTTGATGAGTGAGATGCGTATTATCATGATTACAATGACTACAAAAAGTGCTTCATGTGTTTATATGTAGCAAAATCAGCAAGCGCTTTGCACTCGCATTAGATGACTATGGTGAGATATGTATACTCTTAATGGATTCCTAAAATATAGTCCTTAACATGTCCTTGTTTGGGGTAAATATTTACAAAAATTTCAGCTCGCGCTTCGCGCTCGCATTGTTTGTTTAGCGAGACAGGTATGTATCATAATTACAAAAATTTGCTTATAATGTCCTTTTTTGGTCTGCATATCAAAAATTTTCAGCTCGCGCTTCGCGCTCGCATTATTTGAGCAGTGAGATACATATCCGTTTAATGGCTCTGTCCTTAAAATGTCCCTATAAGGTCAGTATACCTGGCAACTGAGCGCGCTTCGCGCGCTCACTAAGTGACTCAAAAAATTTGCTGGTACCCCCCCAATGCCGTGACTCACGGTACGCCACTGCAAGAACACCATGCATATCAACCACTCCCAAATGTCCTAACTTGTGATTTTAGTGGGGGTAATGTTGAAAGATCCCCATCCACAAGAACATTTGTGTCAATCATCCCCCCCAACCAAGAATACCGATCGACACCCATGGTCTTGACAATCAGACCTGAAAAGGGATATTTTGAAAACTTTATGAAATACACGAAAATAATAGGTACCTGATAAATCAAAATTTGCGAGCGCGCAGCGCTAGCAGCAAATGTCGATAAAATTATTCAGACCATAAAACTGAAATTTTTACAGAGCACTTTTTAAAAATCAATTTGTAAATCACACAAAATAATGAAAGTTCGATTTCCGAGGTGAAATATGTTTTGTATATTGATTTCCAAACTTGATATTTGAGCTCCATATGGAACAAGATATGTAAATCACCTAACAGGCAATGTGAGCGCGAAGCGCGAGCGAAAATTTTATATAGTGGCACGAAAGATTTTTTTAATTTTCCAAGTCTTCCCCTTATCTTATTTTATGCATTCGTCGTCCTCTTCTTTTTCTCCTCTCTTTTCCCTCCTCTTTTCATTTTTCCTTCTTTCTTTCCCTTTCCCTTCCCAATAGGGGGGAGGGGGGGCCTTCGGCCCCTCTGGATCCGCCTATGGGGACAAGGGGCAGTAAAATTTGACAAGCAAAAAAAAGGTTATCATCCCAAAAGTATACGGTCATCTCGTCCCAACTCGTCCCAAAATACATTTTTATTTCGATTTAGAATGATGTATTTCTTGCCATCATAAAAGACAACAAATAGTAGGGGGGACATTTGATATTGTGTCCCCCCTACTATTTTGAGTAGGGGGGACACGTCCCCCCTGTCCCCCCTGGGATTTCCGCCCATGATTAGTTCTAATACATGCACTTGTACACATGTTTCATCTTGGTCTGAGAATTTTTTTAATCGGCTGCTCACAAAGTTAAACAATACCTTTAAGCCTACCGTAAAAGCCGCGAGTGGGAAATAAAGACGACTAAAACACCCGAAAATGTCAACTATTGGAAAGATTGGTACAATGAACATTGTCGATTCTGCTGATAAAGCGTATATGAAGAGATCACTGCAATAACAATATCCGTTATCTTTCCAAACAATATATTATCAAACTTTCGTTCAAAATATCAACACGATTTGTAGACATGCATTGAATGGAAAGTATATATGAAGTCATTCCTATTCATTGTTTTTCTGGATGTAAGGAAATAGAAATTTAAATAAGATTGATAAATTTACGTAGCAGAACACGGCGACATTCACAGAAGATATTGGTGTCAAGACAAGAAGCGCGCGCTCAAAAGAGTGATATTTTAGTGAAGAAAGTCACGCCCGGCTGCGGCACACGTTTGACGTAAATTGTGACGTTTTCATCCTGCCTATACCATGTATACTGCCATTAAAGGATTAAGATGTTATTAAACGATGGTAGAACAATATACACGAGGGTATATAGTAACCTGCTAAAAAAATAATGCGATAGTATCTCTCAATGTATTTATGATTTTGGCTGCGCTCAGATTGTAGCTCTATTTTGGAACATGATCGTGATGATGTCGGCTAAAATCCATGCCCCCTAGGAAATACACAGACCACGTCATTTCAGATAATGACAATCTAAAATCAAATTTTTGTTTGAGATTCATGTTTTGATTTTGCTTTATTTTCGTCCAAAGATTTGCAGTTTGTTATTGTTTCTAATTCGACGTTCAGCAAAATCTATTATAGACTTTTGAAATCATACATCACAATGAATGAAAGAGGGCTTTTTTTTTTACTAGCCTTATGTTGGCATTCCATTGAACCTACGAAGCAATTATGGTAAAAAACATAGCACATGTTACCCAAAAATATTGTGCCCAATATTGTTGGTAAAAAAATATTACCATGTGTTTGTACTTGTTTTGATTAAAAAAAATCTGATTTTTTTTTCATTGTACTAGCGTTTGACTAACAGTTGATCAAAAATTGGTCACAGATTCTGCTCAATGCTTGTTTGTCAGCATTTTATACCAAATGTTTCGCAAATGTTGTATGTTGAATAGAATATCGACGTTAGCAAAAAAATATTTTGGGGTTGTGTACGAAAATATCGAACAACTAACCAATGCATTTAAATTATTATCAAGACTAATGGACGATGTTGAGAATTCACATTAAGCCCCCCCCCCCCCAAGAAAAAACCCGTAAATGAATGAATTATTAAATTAAATCAATGAATGAATGAATCAAACAATCGATAAATCAATCAATCATTCAATCAATCAATCAATTTAAACAAAAATAAATGAAATAATCTAAAAAATAAATAAAAAAATATAAGACGACAAGAACGCACTTGTAGAAAAATCAAGTTTGGTTGGTTCTTTTCAGGACCAATACATGCCTTAAAATTACAATACAGACTCAACCTCAGAGGGCACTCTTTCAGTCAAAGAGTTGTCAATGACTGGAACAATCTTCCCGAGTCAGTGGTCACTGCACCTAGTCTTAATACATTTAAAAGAACATTGGACATTCATTGGTCCAATCTTCACTATGTAGCACGTGATCCAACTCTTTAGCGTACCCTCAAAGCTGTATCGTCTGTATTTCCCTAAGAAGAAGCGACCGGAAGACTTACAGGACTACCTTCTCTTCCGTATATTGCTGATGCTGATGGGGTACGGTGAAAACACTACACTCTATCCTATCCCTAGTAAATGACACCCGGTTACACTGGCTAAAATTGGTTAGATAAAAGACCATCATATTCATGGATTGTAACTGTCAGGAAAGAAATTTAATTATATAAGAGTATTTCAGTTGAGTTCAGACATGTGTTTAAAATATTTACTTGGTCCAGCTTATGGTAGGCCTATAGACAATTGTATATGTACATATGTTTTGAATGTTTCAAAAGCAAGCGTTGGAAACGTTTGATACCCCCCTAGAGTACAAGATCAGGTGGATGCCATTTTTGTTCAAGTGTTAGAAATATTTCGTACTAGCTAAGCATCTTCATACAGGTGTCATAAATAGTTAATACTGTGCTTTAGCATTGAAGAATGTAGATGTACAGATGCACAGGAAGTCTTTTGTTATTAAGAATGTGTTGCTTTATGCACTCATCTGCTATTGAAATTCTTTGAATTACGTTATAGAAATTTTACAGTTATTCCTAGTAACGGTAGGGTATATTAGGAGGTTAGTTTCAGTAATTCAGGGAGAACCACCTAAGCTAGCATAGACCACAGATGTTTGTATAGGCAGTCTAAGTTATAACTGAGGGACTACGTCGGTGACGAGATAACGACCCCAGCTGCCGCCGGTTCTCCACCGACATGATTCGTCAAAACTCATGTAATCATTGGGGGCTCGATCTCGTCCACTAATTCGTTGAAGCCACATCTCTCTGATCTGGGGGTTACTCATCAAGGGGCAACACAGTCTGCGGAGGCCGAGGCCGAGTGGAAGAGACATCGCTAGCTGCGGAGGCCAGGAACTGGACCGACCACCAGGGCCGAGTGGGGCATGTCAGGCCAGATGAGATGATGGGGGCTAGAGTCAACGATTATCGTTAAGTTGAGTTGTATTTTGTTATATCTATGTATATTTTCATGTACAATTATTGTAAACCCAATCAAAAGGAAACGAGAGAATGACAAAAGAGATTTGATTAAATCTTTTTAATAACTGTATTCATCAGTTCTACGTATTCTTTATTTGGTGTCGAGCAGCAGTAAGTAAATAATTAAAAAAAGTCACTTCCCACGTGACAGTAACCTGTTGGGAATAAGATAATTTTATTTGCAGGATGCTTCATGAAACACACCTTTCATCGTTTACATTCAAGATAACTGTGCCATCGGTGAAGTAAAATTCAATTTTGCATGCAAATCATTATATCTTTGGGCATTAGGTTGACCCAATATTATTTTATTAGCGTCATCAACGATTGTGTTTCAATTTTCCTCCCGACAATATTATGAACCCTATCTTAGAGGGATGACATTTTCGAGCGTTATTTTGCATACTAATAATTAACTGATAGAAATGAAATTACTTTTCAATACGGGCTCAAATTGAAAGATTTTCGCCATCGATCAAATATATTTTATTGGATTATCATGGAGCTATAGCTCCATGGATATATCTTTATATCGCTAGTGATCGCTCGGAGTATTATGTCCATTTGACAGACATCTTGCAATTTCATGTTTTAGTCAATCGCTTATCACCCCCCCCCCCCCCCCTTCTCCCTCACCGCCTCCGCCTCTGTCTATCTCGCCCTCCCCTCCGTCTTTCTCTCACTATTTATTATCTCTTTCTCTCTCCTTCTTTTCTTAATACAGTATATATGTTTTAAACATGTCTCCTTTTCATCTTACTCTCTCTCTCCCTCTCCCCTCTCTTTCTCTCTCTCTCTCTCTCTCTCTCACCCGCAACACACGAACACACCCACACACTCCTACTTTTATTTAATATTATCTCTTTCTTTCTCTCTCTGTTACTACTTTCATGAACATCCTCATAATTGAATTCATTATGGCCACTATGCTGCGGCGCCTTGAAGAGATGCTGAACCCATTTTAGCCATTTAATTACAAAACCATAATCATGATAATGCTTAAAGTGCACCTGAGCAAAAGAGCGCCATTTCGATTTCCCGTTGACTTTTCGCTGCAGGTTGCATTTATTTGGACCCTTAAATATCTCGCACATGGAATAATACGATCGCAGAAAAAAATGAAAAATTAATAAGAAGGTGAAGACTGTCGAGTGTGCACAAAGAGTCATCATTGACAGAAATGACCACTATATTGATATTATTATCATTATAAGAAATACATAAATCGAGGTTTAATTATTAAACGGCCCTCTGACAGCAGTGGCATAATGAGCCAAAAAATGAGGGGGCACAACATGGTGTATGTGGGAACATTAAAGGAGAATGAAACCTTTGGAACAAGATTGCTTGTATGAAAACAGAAAAATCAAAGAAACAGATCAACGAAAGTTTGAGAAAAATCGGACAAATAATGAGAAAGTTATAGCATTTGAATATTGCGATCACTAATGCTATGGAGATCCTCATATTGGCACTGCGACAAAGATGTGTGATGTCACTTGTGAACAACTCTCCCCATTACTTTATCATACATTTCATTCAAACTGCCTCTTTTATCACATCTATCAGTAGATCATGTGTTCTTTCTACAGGAGGGCGTGTAATACAGATTTTTAAAGAATACATCATGGATAAAGAATTTGTATCACTATCACCAGAAGAAAAAGCAAAAAGAGACATTTTGGGGGTATTTTAGAGTCCATCAAAGGGAAAGTTGTTCATTAGTGACATCACAAATCCTTGTCGCATTGCCAGTGGGAGGATCTTCTTGGCATTAGTGATTGCAATATTCAAATGCTCATAACTTTCTCATTATTTGTCCGATTTTTCTCAAATTTTCTTTGTTCTTATTCTTTGATTTTTCTGTTTCGAAACAAGCCTATTCGTTCCAAAGGTTTTATTCCCCTATAATATAATGTCATGAGCGAGAAAAAAAGGCCCTTTTTAAAATGGAAATCTAGTTTTGTGATAGATTTTGACATATAATATTCAACAAATTATATATATTTCACCCTCCCCCTCCCTTTTAAATCCCTTTCTCCTGTCTCTATTTTGTTCTTGGTCGTAGAACGGAGGGGGGGGGGCTCCCTTCCCACTTTGTGCGCTTGTGATACTCCCGCCATACACTGATATTGGTCTCAACTAGAGTATAGTACCATCCTCCCTCTATACTGCTCCTCTCTACGATTTCATGTACAATGATTGTACTATATATCAGTGTAGACACGGTAGAAGAATGATGATGATGATGATAATGATGATGTTGGGGGTGATGGTGATGATGATGATGGTGGTGGTGGAAGTGGTGGTGATGACGATGATGATGATGATGATGATGGTGATGATGGTGGTGGTGGTAGTGGTGATGATGATGACGGTGGTGGTGGTGATGACGACGACGATGATGATGACGACGACGACGATGATGACGACGACGACGACGATGATGATGATGATGATGATTATGATGATGGTGGTGATGATGATGATGATGATGATGATGATGATGGTGATGAAGATGATGATGATGATGATGGTGATGGTGATGGTGATGAAGATGATGATGATGGTGATGATGATGATGGTGATGATGGTGATGGTGATGATGGTGATGATGGTGATGATGGTGATGATGGTGATGATGATGATGATGATGATGGTGATCATGATGGTGATGGTGATGGTGGTGGTGAGAATGATAGTATTGATAACAAAGATAAGCAACAACAATTATAAACACATTGATGAAAATTCATAATTTGCAGTGATATGTGACAAACATGTTGTTTCTGTCACAATGGCAGATAAAATTTGCAATTTCGGGCCTGATGTACATCTATGGAGCTTTGAAACCAAATACTCGTATAAGCTCCTAAGAGATATAAAAGGTAATCAAGTCACGCATGGCACACTATGAGTCACTTTTTCTTGACCTTTTTGTAAGGTAACTGGTAAATACCGCTTCTTGAAATTCTAAGAAGGTCCCTGCAGGTATAATGTAATACAATTTGAAGAAATAAAGCATCTTGCGTCATATTCCGAAATGCATGGCATATTGAATAGAGATAATAATGATTCACAGTTTGAGAAGGGCCTAGCAAGGGGTATTCAGATGCCAATTGAGAGATCATCGCGATTGAGCATAAAGACATGAATATATAGCTTGATCGATGGAAATTATCAAATGCACCACTCTATTTTTTAATGTTCAAAATCCTGAATCTACCACTGCCGCACATGTTTCAAGCTCATTTAATCTTAAAACAGTTATAACGAAGCAAATATAAATGACTTTGTATGTTGAGCAGAACAGAAGAAAGTATAATGATTTTTTTTCTCTTTTTTTTAAATGCTTCATTGTAAAAACAATGCCGAGGATAAACGATGATAAAGATGTTGTAACGTTATCGTGAATGTCATCAATCAATAATCCTTGGGATTGGTGTGAGAGGGGGGAGGGGATGCTCCAACATGAATTTAAAAAACCGTATTATTATTCTCTGAAAGAAAATTTGTAAGTTTTAAACCCCCATAATATTTCTATCAACACTTCTTTAAGTTGACAATAAATACATATTTGAAGGCTCTGGATACCATAGCGCTACATGCTATTCTTATGTTCACATAAAAAGGCAAACAACGTCAGTGAGTACAACCCAACATTGGCTCTCGACTTTATTAATCAATTTTCTGGGAAAGCGCAATGGAATGAATTTAGGCATCGTCATGTCGGTTACTACGAGCAACGAATTGGATGATGATCATTTCAGAATTTGGGGCAATGACTGTTTGGAGAGGCTGAATATGAGTGGATTAAAGGGGAAGTTCACCCCGACACAAAGTTTATTGTACAAATAGCAGAAAAAATAATGAAAAATTTTGCCAAAGATTTGAGAAAATCCATCAAAGAATATCAATTTTTGTATGAGTTGTATCAGTGGCATGATAAAGGAGACAATATATATATATATGCTGCAGGCAAGCAATACGAACATATTTCTTTTAATTTTGATAATTCGATTTGTGACGTCATATGCGAGCAGCTTTTCTACATAATATGGTTAAAAAAATCAAAGAAATTTCATTTTCTCAATAAATTGTTTTATTGTACCTTCAGTATATTAATAAACAAATCATTTCACAAATTTACACCCGTTCCTAAAAAGAAAACAAAAATAAGTCATCACGAACCATTATAAAAATGAAATATATGCATGTTATATTGCATAACATATGGGGCAGCTGCTCGTTTATGACGACACCAATCTAAAACTAAAAATTCTAATAATTTTCTTAATCTTTAAGTGTTTAACGGATTTTCCTCAACCCTTCACCAATATTTGTTATTTTTTTCTGCTATTTTTACAACAAACTTTTCTTCAGGGTTAACTTCCCCTGGGGGAAGGGGAGAGGGAGAGAGGCAGATACGAGTCGGGGGTGGAAGAGGGAGAGAGAGTGAGGGAAAGAGCAGGTAAAGAGAGAATGAGACAGAAATATATAATGAGGATAAGATAGGGTACAAGAGCCGGGGTGCTTCAGCCCACCCACTATTTAAATAAACGGGTACAAAATCGTAAAAATGAGCATCTGAGTGTCTTTTGAGCATTGCCAGCCCCCTCCCTCACACTTTGAAAAACGACATCTGTGGTACATAGAGAAAGAGGGGCGAGTGGGGGGGGGGGGTGAATGTGGGAATGGAGAAAGAGGCAATGAAGTAGGGGGACGTGGAACCGAAGTGCATGAAATAGGATGGAGAAAGAGAGATAGGCAGAAAGTTTGAAGGATGAATGAATGGAGAGGAGACGGGGAAAAAGTGGAAGATTAAAAAAAGTATACGAAATAGATTGCTTGTGAGGATGCCATGCCGTCAACAATATTGAACAGATCCAGGATAACAACCCTGCCACGCGCTGTATATATAGGAACCAAAAAATAAAAATCAATACTGGCGTGTTCAGGGGCACATTGCGAATCGGGTTTCCCAATGCAGGAACATAATACAACCATGTTTAAAGTTTGCTACTTCTGGGATTCTTTTTCTTGACTGAGAAGACAAAAACATGCAGAAATTTAGGCCTATACAATAATACTGGCGACTCGCTATAAACAATAATCATGATAATTTTTCGAAGTATTACATGTTTATAGAACACTCACAAGAGCCTTTCCTTGTAAATTTATAGCACTTGCGGGAGAGGAGGGAGGGGGTGGCGGTAACAAAATCGTACCCCAAGCTCCCCAAGTGACCCCCCCCCCGTATTGTGATTCCAACCTCACACCACACCCTGGCGCCCCACCCTTTTTACTCCCGAAACTCCGGTTCTCCGTAATTTCCAGCATTTTGTTGAGATTCCTCTGAATTGAGCAGAATGTATGGCTTTTTTTTGGGGGGGGGGGCTGAGTGATAGATTGCCAATCCCCAGTAATCATGACACTAATTGTCACCTTCGACCCTATGCAGCTGGGTAATGTACATCATGTCCTAAATTGTGCGTATTGACAGTGTGTTGGACGAATGCAAGGAATGACGTTGCGTAATCGAGTGATGAAATAATTTCATAAATTAGGTCCATCTCTTATGCATGATATACGTTACAGTCACACATATGAAACCGTCTCAAAACTGTCATATCGCCATTTTATGGTCGGTTTGAGGTCTATCTGGCAGATGTGACTGTTTCATGCTGTGTGTGAGGGTGTGTGTGTGTTTGTTTGTGTGTGTGGTTTGAATATGCTTTGTTTTGAACATGCGTTCAAAAAATTCTCCAAGCGAACAAAGTGAGCAAGCCGAAAATCAACAATTTGCAATTAATAGTGTTATATAGAGTCGGTGTGTAAAATACTCGAATGCGTTGTCAATCAAGGAAATGCAACCCAAATCTGTTGGCAATCTAATACAATGATTAATGATGCGGGGTAAGAGTTAACACAAAAAATTGTTAAGGGGGTTGGGGCGCACACACTAGACGTCAGTGTTGTGATATAGCTAGGCCTGTAATAAGGCATGGCAGACGATAAATCTGCATAAGAATCATACAAAGATACAAAGGGAATATTGGCTTGATCATAATAATAATCACCATCATCAATTCAAAATAGAATGATCATGCTTTATTACTTTTACACACTTGGTTTTGCAATTTGTCATCTGCATGATTGCTTTCGTATTTCCAATCCGTGCCATTGCTTCACTCTTTAAGATAATTAACGATGTTTAGAATTATTTTCCACCGCTTTTTTCGATATTAATATGATCGAAGAAAAATATGTTGATTTATAGAAATTGAGCATCATTTGAATGATAAATGATTTATAATTCACTTTACGATTATGAGGAAATAAATGTTTATTTATAGAAACGCGAATTATTTTAACAAATAAAACAATGACACAAACAAGACTAAAAATAGTGGTTACTTCTGTTTTTGCGCTGCCGTGATTTTAAATGTCACACAATCTACCACTGCTTTTATATCGAGAGGTACATGGGACGAATTTCATTTTATTTTAATGAGATTTTGTCCCTGGGTAGTAAACATTCTACCTGTTCTGTATATACAAATCAGCCACAAGCCGAATAGATCTCTTTGAAAGCACCCGAAGACATGCTCTAGTAGAATATTATCCGAGAACATGGAGAAGGTCTTTCGGACAATCTTACTCTCATTTTAGAGGGGTTGGGAAAGTGACGGTGCATACTTTTGTAAACATAGCTATTCATATCGATATAAGAAAAAAAATTGTTATATATTTTCTATTAATAGACAAGACCAATATGGGGAGAACTTGAGTTCAAGGAGCATTTTGGGGTAAAAGTTGGGAACCGGTCTATTTCACCTAATTTGAATGTGCCGAATCTGATAAGACCGGTTCCCAAGCCAATTTTTCATGTTTTGACCACCTAATTTGCATAAACAAAATGGCTGCCAAATTGACAATTTATAATCTTATTTCTACAATATTCTTTTATAATATTCGCTTTCACCGATATGGATACTGCAAAATCCTGCATACTTAACATGTACCATTTTGGAAATTTTTTTTTGTTTGCGGCTAATTAATTATGCAAATTTATGCATATTTTGCAATATTATGCTATAATTTGATAATTACACCTAAAATTTTTATTATTTTGGGTACAAACAGCATTTGTATCATTATGATAATTGTTTGGCCCTTAAATATAATACTCAAGTCAATTTTTATATTTATTTTATTGTTCTTTGATATTTCTTTTGTGTTCTTGTATTTTCTGCCATTTGCTTTGTATATGTTTGATATGAGATCTTTAAAAAAACTAATATCAATGGCTGACAAATACTAAGCTTCAATGATTGAATCATTTGATAAACTTCTTTTGCCACAACTGATAATTGTACTCAGGAAAAAATACACACACATGCTCCCACACCCACACCTGTGTATAGAAAGTAATATACTTGCAAGGTATATGTAGTAGACATGCCCAATATAAAAACATTGATGCTGATCCTATAATCATGATAATTACCACATTCAATGAACCCGTAAGAAAAGAAGAGTTTAGAAGTTGGAAAACCTGTAATCATGCTGAACTTAAATTTCTTGAAATAGATATATTAAAATGTTTTATAACAGATCCAATAATCAATTAAACGTATGATTTACGCAGTGTAGTTTATCAATCGGATATAAGTATCAGTACATTGTTATTATCCTTGTAGCAAAATTATATCTTTGATTCAGCTCCATCAGAACTGCAATGATGGCAGTTAACCAAAGAACAATTTGTAATAAATGCAAAGGGTCTGTATTACTGGATCACTTACTAGTTTTTTGGTTATTACCGATTTATTTATTTATTTGGCAACGGTACATTTTCCCCAAGTCAACCATCAAAGTGATAACTGAAAACCACAGCTTTTATCCAATCCTTGCCTTGGAAGATTCTTTGACGAACGATACTGAATACAGTAGAGGAAATGATAAAAACATTGGGCTAAACACAGATTAGCTCCATGGTTAAAACATGGGCAAAACAAGCCCAGCCACTGCCCAATGCAGAACAAATTTTCACAGTGTGTCCTAAGGTTAAAAAGTGTTAGAGATGCATGTTGAAGGTAAACCAGCATGGAGACAGTTGCAGAAGTCCAGTGGCAGTCTAGAGGTTATCCGGTCATGGGTGATATTTTCTGCACCACCTCATGTAAGACAATGTTTGATATCAGCAATTCTGTGGAGCAGGTAATATGCAGATTGGCAGACATGTGATGTGTGTTTCTTCATGCTCATTGTTCTATCAAAGACTACGCCAAGAGATCTAGCCTTGCATACTGGAGATATATAGCTTCCTCACCTATTAAGACTGGAGTTGTAGTCATAATAATTACGCATATATGGAGATGACAGAACAAGATACTTCGCTTTTTATTGTTAGGCTCCAGGAAGTTGACCTTCATCCAACATCGAATCCTCAATGGCAGCACCAACAACAGCAGCTGCACGAACCTCTGTATATTTACCTTTTTGATCAAAAGTGAGGTATACAGCTGGATGTCATCAGCATAGAAGTGTATACCAAGACCATGTTGCCACATTACAGAGCCAAGAGGAGTGATGTACAGTTTGAAGAACAAGGTACAAGGACAGACTCCCAAGGAACTCCATATCAAAGGGTAGTCACAGGAGACTGCAAGCCAGTGATGAATACAGCTTCAAACAGCTCTGTTGGCAAGGTAAGAGGAAACCTGCCATTGGAGTGCAGAATCATCAATTCCAAAACAGACTGTCAGTCTCCTAAGGAGAATGACATGTTCACTGGTATCAAAACCGGTTGACAAGTCAAACATAACTTAGGCAACTGCTTTCCTCGTAGAAAGAGAAATCCTGGCTCTACAATCGAATAAATTCTCGAACTAGACTTTGATGGTGATATCTCAGACTCGCATGCAGCCTATCAGAGCTGGGTAAGCTATTGGATGCTGTTGGGTTTGATACCGATCAAAATAAGTGGATTAATAATCACCTACAGGAACGCCAAACATGCCAGGAACCCACCATCCTCTGAAAGATATCTTCGTTATCAATTTGAAATAGTCTATCTTATGAAGATATGAAAATGTGTGAATATTAGAAGTTCGATAAATGGCCTAGAAGACATTACACAATTCACTGCGGTATTGAAAAAGGTGCACTCCGAGCATTTTAACACCTGAAACAAGATCTGGTTAGACAGCAGATTCTCTCTTAAGACAAAAGTTTAGGTTTTCTCTATGGATCTGTGACATGAGAATCGGACATATCTCAAGAACACAAACACGATGACTTCGATACGAACTGCCTCCGCAGAATACTTGTACTAAATTGGTTTGATTTCAACAATTAGAGATGACTTTTATAATATGAGGCTGCCCTATCAATCAAGCCATCCAATGGAACACCAAATCGATGATAACTGAAATTGATCATTCAACACCCCGAAGGTAAAGGTGTATATCAAGCTGGGGGAAGCTGGATGCCTGTAAGTTGGATGAAGCGGCAATCATTGATAGGACAGATGCAGTACTGCATTGGAAAAGATATATTATGGAGATGCACATGTAATCCGTTAATGAAGTCCAATGATTAAAAAAAAATTATTAAAAGGATATGCATTGACTTATTCGTTGTGGAACTTTAGAACATCACAGTCTGGCTTTTAAAACACGGAAAACGGTATAATTGATAGGCAAAATGAGAAATTAGATGGATTATATGTGGGTTCAGTTCTGAGATTTTTTGTTCAATATTGGAACAATTTGACGAGCGTAATGGAGTAAAACACAGGACATCTCATTTTCAGCAGACGGTTTTCACTTCATTTTGCTGAAGAAAAACACACTAAATATATATACATATATTTATATATATATATATGTATGTGTGATCAGATTCTGCTGGTCGGGAACATAACTACTCCACAGGATATTAAATGCAACTGATTGACTATTAGGAGTTGAGAATTACAGTAATGTTATGATTCAAATTTAATAATTCATCATCTAAAATTGTAAATATGAATGAATTGATTGATATCATAATTCAAGATACCATATTTTAATAAGAATATAAGCAATTAATAGTGACATTCGCTTGAAAACAGATAGGTTCATGAAATTCGTTGGATCTCCACCAGTGTGCTTTTAAATGGGAAGGCAGGAGTTTACCTTTGTATGCAGATGTGGGTGTGGGAGTGGGTGCATCTGTTTATGCCCATGGATATATGCGAATAAAAAAGTGATTACATAATTAAATCATTGAAGCTAATTATTTTCTGCCATTGATAATCAATAATTTGACAGATCCCATAACAAAACATGTACAAAACAAAAGGTACAAAAAACAAAGAAATTCTAAAACAATAAAATACATTATTATTCACTGCGATATTATATTCTAAGGGCCGTACAATTATTTATAATGATGTAAATGCTATTTGTACCAAAAATATGAACATTTGAGCTGAAATTATCAAATTATAGCATAATGATCCAAAATATGCATAAATTTGCATAATTAATTAGCCGCAAACAAAAATTTTCAAGTTTTCCCGAAAGGTACACGTATGTATGCAGGATTTTGCAGTATTCATGTCTGTGAAAGCGAATATAATTAAAGAACATTGTCGAAATAATATTCTGAATTGTCAATTTGGCAGCCATTTTGTTTATGCAAATTAGGTGGTCAAAACATGAGAAATTAGCTTGGGAACCGATCTTATCAGATTCAGCATATTTGAATTGTGTGAAATAGTCCGGTTTCCAACTTTTACCCCAAAATGCTTCTTAAAGTTTATATAGGCCTCTTTTTCCAGAATGTGTCTAGTCTAATATATTATTATAGGAAACACTGCATGGCTTTCTTTGACATTGGATGAGTTTTGATAGCTTTAACCCTTTAATATTTTGGAAACTATTATCATG
Source organism: Lytechinus pictus (assembly GCF_037042905.1). Classification (NCBI taxonomy): domain Eukaryota; kingdom Metazoa; phylum Echinodermata; class Echinoidea; order Temnopleuroida; family Toxopneustidae; genus Lytechinus; species Lytechinus pictus. The sequence goes on along the minus strand of NC_087245.1, from coordinate 42,241,680 downwards.
ATTATGACAAAAATGTAAAAGAGAAAGAACAATCAAAATGACAATCCTGGTTTGAGAGCGATAAAAATGTTTCTAACCATGATATAGATTTTTTTAGGCCCCTCTCCTTTTCAAAATTAATGTTCATCGAAATTAAAGAAACCTCAACCTAATAGACCAGTTCGTCGTTCTTCATGGACAATATTTTGGTCAAATGACCTTTCATTTCTTTCATTATGATAGGCAGATTTCAAAGCAAGATATTACGTAAGCTTGCCTTACATAGCAGGATGAATAAATTGAATAGACCAGGTGACTTGAATAGCACACCAGTCACTTTATGAAGGTATTTGTTGCATTCCTACTTTGAATGCATATCATAGCATGTTGCACAATGTACTTGGCAAACTGTGAAATACCAGTCGTTCGTGGACGCATTTTTGTTTTTTGTGGATGTAAATGAAAACCGCAATTCAAAAGAATATATGAATAATCAAGACATCAAAGTTGGTGCTTATCTCATTAGATTTTAAACCACCATGTCACTTTAGTACAAATGACCTTCCTCTGATCATGCGTAGAATCTTTTGATCATGCGCAGAAAGGAACTACGAACTGGCTTATATACATCATAATATAATACTAGTACCCTCACTCGCCATAGGCTATTGTCCAATTTTGGGGTAAATGAACTTTCTTTGATCCTTCACAAGCATTGACAAGTGGCCGGTATTTCAGTTTAAAAGGGAGGTAAATCCTATCCACTTTCTCATCAACCCATATACACTGTTAGAAAATTAATCATTAAAATAAAAGAAGTTCCTGCAGCAGAGTCTCGAGAACACCTGTAATCTTACAGGAAATTGGTATTTGGTGTATGGAACCTAACAAATTTCCTTTAATACAACACCCTTTCCCCCTTTTTAAACAGACCTGTTCTGTTAAATTACAGAAAAATTCCTGTTTTCTGAATTTACAGAATGATTTTGTTATTGCTTTTTGCAAAATCTTCTTTTTTTTCTGTAAAATCAGTTTTTTTAACAGTGTATACCATAAATTCAATAGAAATACTATTCTTTAGATGTTATTGTATGAGGGTACATGAAGAGAGCAGGGGCAGTTCCAGGATTTTCCAAAAAGGGTACAGTTTTGATTCAGAAATCAATCTGACAGTAAAGAGGAAACGGAAAACTGTCTTCACTCTCAAGAGGGGGGGGGGGTGGTACGGGCCTGATGCGCCCCTACCTGGATCCGCCAGTTGTAAAGAGTAAAATACTTTCTTTAAAACCTTAATTAAAAATTGTTCTAAAATCATATATATATTTATATATATATGGAAAAAGGGGGAAAGATGAAATGGAATAATGGTAGGCGTAGCTAACATCAAAATTTCCCAGAGCTATCCTCCCTATAGGGCCTATGCGCAATAGCGTTCACTTCAGCAGAGAACATATTATGTCTATGAGGAAATGCAAGATGGGTGCTTTCTTTCCATCCCCAATTACAGACATACCCCCAGAGGCCTATGTCAACATCTACCAAAGATAACGCGTCACATCCGATCTCTCATATTATCTGATGAGCCATGGCTGCATTTGGTAAAAGAATCAGTCCCTTAATGGCACTAAATAACACGACATTCTGATGTAAGTCAACAGTCGTTATTGTATTTTTGGAGCAGGAAATCAAACGAGCCAAAGCCGCCAAGATCATCATTACCGTAACAGCTCGTTGGTTTAACATATACATTACCTACATGACATATCCGACCGACGACACTCTTCGAACATTAACAATCGAAGATACTGTCTGGAGTCGCAAAACTACACAGCTCAAGCTCAGACATAAATAAACAAAAATTATTTTTCACTCATTAATTTTGTTTTCGTACACAACCACTTACCTAAGGAAAGCACTAATTTCCAATGGATGGTTCTCTGGAAAGGAAAATCCTAAAATACTGCTTTTGCGGAGGAGACTGGCAGGTGGTTTTCGTCGAGATGGTGGGTGAAATCGTTTCTCTTCTGTACCAAAGCAACGGAAAGGTGTATCGGTGTATGCTTTCAGAGGAAGAAGACATAGCTGTCTAAGCAAGCTTTCTACATTTGCGCTAACATGGTGTACATAGCAAATGCCACTTGAGCTTGTTGGATAGCAGAAGAGAGAGAGGGGGTAAAAAGGCGCGGGAAAGTGTATGAGGGTTGTTTGTGTACATTGTCTGCCAACGCACACGATTCAATACATTCGGCTTCGTAAATGGAAAAAGTCATAAGCCGTGGTCAGCGCGCACACGGCGGGAGTAGGGTAGGGAGGAGAGATGAATTATGATAATGAATGACGTAGAGTGAATCATAAACACGTATTACATTCGCTTATGAGTCCCCGAGGCCGTGATGTCCTCCGAGAATTAGTCAATAAAATTAGGTGTTTTTTTCATCCCCATCCCACTATGCACGTCGGTCTAACGCTTTTATCTATATTGCCTGCGTGCATGCCCCACCCCTTAGGTTTCGATGTACCATTATCCGATTTTACCCTTACCTCTCTTCTTAACCTACATCTATCCATGTCTACCCTTCCGCCCTCCCTCTCTCACTAAGTTACCCCCCCTTCTCTCTCTCTCTCTCTCTCTCTCTTTCTCTATCTTGCTCTATTTCCCACTCTATTTCCATTTACCATCCCGCATTATTGCTCTTTTCCCTCCAACGATTATGACGTTTGTCCCAACTTGGCGTTGGATGATATAAGTTAAATAACAAATGCAGTATACCTCATCAAACTATTGTACACCCCCCCCCCGTCCCGTCCTTCGTCATCCTCCCCATCCGCCAGCCCAGTCTTGATCAAAGACGCCGATATAACTCCACATCAGAAACGAATAAATAAATAAATAAATAAATAAATAAATAAATAAATAAATAAATAAATAAATAAATAAATAAATAAATAAATAAATAAATAAATAAATAAATAAATAAATAAATACATAAATACATAAATAAATAAATAAATAAATAAATAAATAAATAAATAAATAAATAAATAAATAAATAAATAAATAAATAACTATGTAAATAAATAAATAAATAAATAAATATGAATGAATAAATCACTTGTAACAGGCTTTCCCTCTTCGCCCCTGCTCCTATTTACCCCTAAGAGCCTGATTGGGCCCCGTTGCATAAAACTTCTTATAATAACAAACTTAATAGCAGTTAAAAGCTACTGAAATCCTTCAATCTCATTGGCTGATAGAAAACCGGTTTTAGATAATGTCATTGTTATTATAACAAGTCGTTATGAAACGAGACCCTACAGTCAGTCCGCAAGCCCTGAAAAAGTAGCTTCTTTTATCCAAGTGATATTCATGACAAGAGGGTTTTTGCATAGTTAATGAGCTTGGTGCGAACCAAAACACCTCTTTTTATTCGGCCATTGCTGCTCTAAATATTGACCAAATTTCATGTTTTTGGTATCTTTGTAAAGAAAAAGAATCATTCTTTTAGGTCATGTGTTTGGATTTTTAAAAGAATGTTGTAATATAGGAAAAACTTTTGATCTAAAACATGAAACAAAATATTTTTTTCATGCAACAAAAGTTGTTGTTTTTACATTTAATTTCTGTTTGGGCACAAATGATTTTTAAATCATGATAAAGCTGAAGATCTAAGCTTTAATATGATATAATTTTTATAAGAAGATGTATTTTAGATGGGTCAGCAGCCAGCTTTTCATAGGCAAAGTACATTTTGCAGCTCAAAAACAAGAATACTGCGCTCTGATTGGTCATACAGACCACACACCCATGCAAATTTCAATGTTCCCCACACTGGGCCTCTGCAAGGTCACACTCACCATGTGGTAATCTCTTCAAATTACCCGCGCCTGTTTGTTTTGAAAACAGTATTCAGCCAATCAGAACTCTGGAATTTATGTTACTCAGAAATTTCAGAAATCTCGTCTTGCATCTTGATGGAAATAACTGGCTGCTGACCCATCTAAAAGATGCCACATATCAAGAGTGACATTGTAAGAAAGTATAGAGTTTGAGCTTTCTGATGATATAAATAATGTTGGTGCCTAAAACACAAAAGGTTGCACAATTTGCAAGTGAAAACAGAGGAAGAAAATTCTGTTTGATGCATCTTTTCAGGTAAAAAATTCACTTATTTATCAAAATATTTCATTCAAAAGAAATAACCAATATAAAAAGGTAACATTTACTCTTGCCCATGGTACAAAAATAATCAATATTACTCAAGGAGAAAGTGGTTAAATTCTTTGAGAAAGAAAGTCTCACAATTCACGAGATTTTGCAGGGACATGAATTCAGCCACGAGAGGACTTGGATAAATCTTGCTCATTTGCTCATTAACACAGGGGCTTGCGGACTGACTGCCTAGCACCGCTTGAAGAAATATTTACAATCAATCGTTACTCCAAATTAAAAGGTATCTAAAGTGTGCATTTGTAACTTTATAAATTGCTGTTAAGCCAGGCCAACATTCTAACTTTCATCAATAATGGTAATGATGATGATAATGCAGTGGCCGCGGAAAGGGGGGCTGGGTGGGGTTCAACTCCCTCCCCGCTTTTTTCCAAAATCGTGTACAAAAAAAAGTAAAAATGACTTGTGGTTTTTTTAATGGTCAGCCCCCCCCCCCCTCCTTCTTTCAAAACCGTTCCGTGGCCCCTGTGATGATGTTGATGATGAAAATAATAATAACAGTATTGATATTAATAATAATGATCCAAATAATAATAATGATAATGATAATAATAATAATAATGATAATAATGATGATAATAATAATGATAATGATAATAATAACAGTATTGATAATAAAAATGATGATGATGATAGTAATAGTAATAAAAGTAATCATAATCATAATTATTACTGAAATGATATAACGACAGTTGCATAATGATGTCCTAAGTGAAATTGATGATGATACTAACACTAAAAACAACAGTAATGAGAAAAAGTATATAGAAAAATGAGAATAACGATAACAAGAATGGTAAGAATGGTAATGAAGATAATTTTAATAATGATGGTAATGAATCCAGGTTGTTGTCCTATCATTGCAACATTAGCATGATTAGGAAAGTGTGGAGAATCCACTTTAATGCCCAGACAGCAATTACACCGCTTCAAAATCATGAACATTATGTTTAGCTACATCGTGTTTTTAGGTCTCTTCAATCATGTCACCATTCCTTTTCTCTTTATTTTCTTTCCAAGAGCAACCTCGATGCCTGCCCTACGTATAAATCCACATCCCTTGGAAGGAAATTTGCAGTTTGATGACTGGAGCCGCTTGAGCATCGAGGGCAGTCTATAACAGAATATTGATGTCGCTCAAGCCCGTCTCCTTTACAGCGTACCATCGTCAGGCATCGTCAATGTACTTCAAATTGGGGCAAGCATGGCGAGTAAGACATCACTTGGACCCATTTCACGACTTGATATAGGTCTCGATACTAGTATCGTATCCCAGACATGCCAGATTAATAATATTCCTGACTTCGCATTACAATTGCTTATTCTCCTTTCTTCCAAGTTTTCTTCTCCCCAATTTTTAATTTCGAATGGTCGCGCCTTGCCCCCCCCCCCCCTGTAAAGCAGCCCTAGTCTTTAAGTTAGGGTTGAAATAATATGCTTTTGAGAATATGCCGACCTGTGGAATGAAAATTAGTTCAGTTTTGAGTTTACAATATCGAAACAAATAAACAGTAATGAATGAAACTTTTATTTCAAATTAATTTCCTAATGGGATTGGTATCTGATAAGCAAGGAATTTTGTATGCTGATCAAACAGACTGCCTCTTTGAATGAATATTGTTTTTTTTTATTTTTTATAAAACTCAGTGTGTCATCTCAAGTTTGAGTTATTTCATAATTATATTAATATCACGCTCTAATTACTCCCATCCTCATTTAGCACCTGATGGCACGATCATGATGCACTGAGATTTATTTAAAAAAAAAAAACTATTTTGAGTCTTTTGAGATCAATCTTGAATTGGGATTGATTTCAAGTTATTAAAAAAGAGCAAAGATTTAAATCAGTTCTATTTTTAGATCAATATCAACCGCTTCCTCGAGCGAAAAGAGATATGAGGCCTATTTTGAATGAGTCCAATCTTGAATTGAGACTGATTTCTACCCATCACAGCTGTTTAGATAAGAAATACAAACCTTGATAATCAATGAATCCCAAGTATGAATCATAGGTAGCAGAAAAAAAATCATAGAATGTCCATCTAAATGAACAAAATCAAGAGATTATTTAAAAAAATCCCGAAATAATACAGAAAGTGAAATTATGACCATTTAACAATGTGTATATTAGATGCTTGGAATGCCTTTATATCATTCTTCTATTCCCCATGAACTTACTAATGCATGCAATGTCATGAATGTGGAGAAAAACCATTCAAATGCGCTGTACCCACCGAAAGAGGGCGGCAGTGTAATAATCAAGCGTTTGCGATATTGATCGCTTCATCACCCGGGCTTCATCATGCTCAACGTGAGCAGGAGGCAACATTGAGGTATATTCAATACATTAAAAAAACGCAAAAACAATTAAAAAAAAGTTTTAATGGATAAAGGTAGGGGATGACCCGGAATATACCAAGGGGCTGTATTTTAAAATATTGACAAGCCCCTCCCCCTGAATAAATATCATTTCTCACTGGGAACATTTGCCCGGCCCAAATTTTCGCCAAGGGGGGGGGGGGGGGGGGGGGGGGTTGAAATTCCGAACCTGCATGGGGCTAATTTCATAAAACTTGTTATAATAAAACCATACTGAAATCATTCGATTTGATTGGCTGATATACTGCTAAAGAAATCCTTTTTTTTACAATTCTTTATAAGATGGAACCCTGGAAAAATTATGTACTTTACATTGCAATGCATGAAGTCGGAAAGAGGAAAAATAAATTAAATACATAATGGGTGCAGCCATATATTATTCGATGTCCTTTTTTTAACAACTTTTAAAACGATTTGTTTAAAAATTTCAAACAGTTGTTTAAAAAGTTTACACAATAGTTGTTAGAGTGACGGGCTTAAACAACGTGCTTAAAACTTTAAACAGCGTCTTTACGGTGTAAAAATTATCCAGTGGTTTGTGCCCCATTGGTAAAATTATAGAAGTGAGGATGATAAAAATAGGACCGTGTCTTGAAGTAAAAAGCTGGGTGGGGCTTGTCAATTCTGGGCCCCATCCAAGGGCGGAAATCTCTCCCCAAAGGTAGGGGGACCAGCTAGGGCTGGAAAATTTGACATGCAAAAAAAGTTGATATGGTTATCACCCCAAATGTCAGAACATTTCGACTTAATTATGTGTTTTATTTCGATTTTGAATTTGGTATTTCTTTCCATCATAAAAGGCCTAAAATAGTAGGGGGACATTTGATATTGTGTCCCCCTACTATTTTGGGTAGGTGGGACACGTCCCCCTGGGATTTCCGCCCATGGCCCCATCTTACAAAGAGCTGATGCGATTGATCCGATCAATCACAACTATGGACTGCCAGCAACGTCAACATCTAAAATGCAAATTTGTTCCAGATATGATGTATATTCATTCACTTCTCATTCTTTTAAAGATTCAGTGTGATTCTCTTTGAAGGAGATTGTGCAAATGTCCCGGGAAAAAAAAATTGACACTGATGGATTTCCATAGAGTTACGATTGATTGGATCAATCGTAACTCTTTTTTTAACCTTTTTGATATAAAACTCTAATTTTGTGATAGATCAATTCGACTGACTGGTAATATTTAGAAAATATTATAATGTTTCGCCCCTCAACTTTCCTGTCTCTTTTCTTTTTCCTTGGTCGTGAAAACTTCGAAGGCTCCATGGACATTAAGCCACCCCCCCCCCCCCCCCATCTGTACGCCAGTGGGAGAAAGCACAACACTGAGTTTCTTGAATTTACTGAAAACTTTCTTTCATCATGACGTGTTTTGCGTTATCGCATCATCCATATCCAGGTCCCTCCGAAACCAGCCGCAACAATAAGAAAACGAGAAATTCACCATTTATTTCCACCGTTATCAAATGAAGCCAAGTCAGAAGTCGCAAACAATACAGAAATGGGGGAAAAATTGACACGAGATTGTCGTTCGGAAAATTAAACCAGATTTGATAAATGGGCTTTTTGTTACTCATTATGATAGCATCAAACTTGGGAAGTTTCACTTTCACACACGTCGTGAGATGCGATGGAAGAAAAGTTTCGATCGCTTTTTTTTTCCTTTTTAAATCCCAAATGCATCTTTCCCCCTGAAAGATCATATGACCCTCATAAGAGTATTTGAAATGCTAACCTTTCATACAATTCATTTGTACGAAAATCAAAGGTTCCGGTTTTGATATTTCATCAGGATGGGAAATTAACAATTTCGATCGAAACTATTAATGGACTTTTGACAAAATTATTTCCATTCAGATTCGTATATCAGAAAACATCCAAAAGACATGGAATAATTTTTTGATCATCATAATAATAATCACTATGATCATCATAATCATTATCACCATTATCATCATAATCATAACTACCATCATCATAATCACCATCTTTATCATCACCATCATTATAATCATCCTCACCATTATCATCACCATTATTGTCATATCGTTAGTATTGTGATCAACATCGCAATCATTGTAGCCATCATTACAGAGCTGCCAAGTTGTATTTTGCATTTTTAGTATTCTTATCCCCCAAAATCAGTATTTTGACAAAAAAATCAGTATTTTTACCGTGTGAGATAAATATTTTGTATTTTTCCCCCAAAAAGTGTATTTCATAATAAAATGCTTGGCGCACTCGCCCATCACGGCGCTCAAGCTGCATGCAAGCTAAAATGTGCACTGCTCTTGCAGATGAAAAAAAAAACATTGAAACTTGTGTATATCTCATCCTGGTTTTTACAAAATGATTGAAAAAAAAACAGTTTCCTGAAATTACATTGATCTAATAACCATATTTGTGTACGTTTTATGAAATAGAGACATATAGAGATGATTTTTCTCAATAAATTTCGATTTTGTAAAAAAAAAAAAAAAAAATCGTACTACTTGGCAGCTCTGTCATTATAATCATTCACCATGACCACCAACATCATCACCCTCGTCATAATCACTGCCATCATCATCCTCATCATTATCCTCATCCTCCTCATCATAATCACTACCACCATTGTCATATCGTTGATATTATGATCAACATCGCAATCATTCCATCACCATCATCATCATCTCCACAGCTCAAGTAAAAAATCGATTGTAATTGTCCAAATATATTCATCACGGGGCGTTGTTTCAAAAATATTTCCAATTTTTATGATAAATCTTTAATAAACAGTGACATTGGTTGGCTGATGCTGGGCCATGTTACCATGGTAGTTACCATAACTGTACCACTTTATGAAACAGGCCCCTGAGCAAAGATTTTTTTTGTTTCCTTTTTTATCAGAGCACTAGCATTCTCTTTACCCCAATTCCTTATCCAAGGTAATCGCATCACTTTTCAAACTTGATACAAAAAAATTGCATTTATTTTGCTGGCCCCAAAGTAGTTGAAAATTACTACGTATAAGGGAGTAAGATGGGTGTAAATACCATTTTAGTCATATTTGACAGTTTCTAGTTATATTACAGTGAAACACTGTCGTTTCTGATGAGCACATAGTAAATGGCTGGAAGAAAGGATAAGTTAATTGCCTTTTTTTAAAAGTCATATTTGATTATTTTCTAGTCACATTTGACTGGCATATGACTCGACATTGTACCCAGTGGACTCGTCATCCTGAAAGTAGCTTGTTTTTTAATTGAAGAGTATGCTTGAAACAGACAAGTTCAGCTATGGTGCAATAGATGAGGGTTTGTTGATAAATTGTCATGGGAACTACAAAAAACATTCTTTAAAGTTTCAGATTAAAAGGAAAACAGTTTATCAGAATACAAAGCATTTACGTAGATATCCAATGTGAATATTGATTTGACTTGGAACTATTTATGATTTACACAAAATGTAACTAGATAGCATCTCCCTAAACATAATTGTGATTCTAAATACAATTGTTGATGCCATTTAAGTGTATTGATCTTTGGCAATGTCATTTAACTTGTTCCCGGGTTTTGTTTCATAAAGTTATGCACAACTTTTCACACAACTTCATGAAATATTTAAAAAAACTGTTGATTATTCCCATGTGCTTGAGTTGAAATCTGATCTTTTCAGATAAAAACAACTCTGATTTACAAGCATCTAAAAGCAAATTTAATATTCATATATATTCAATTATCATATTTACAAGATAATAGATATTCAGTCCAACTTTCATGAAACAAAATTTGGTAGAACATGTTATCAGTAGTGAGTAAATGTGCGTAACTTTCAATTTCAAACAACTTAGTTACTCTCCAAACATTGGTCTTTTTTTTGCTGAGTGCTCAATAATAAAGTGTCAACAGAATGAAGATTGGCTAATAGGAATTTAAAATGGACTAGATGTGGACAAAAATAGAATAAACAAATGCGAGAGATTAAATATAGATTTCTGATAGACTTATACACAAAAAGTATTTAATGTAATGAAAGTCAATAGTCTGGGCATATAGAATATGTACATTTACAATAACATAATGTAATTTTAAAAGATCTACATACAAACATATCTAAAACAATTATACATTGGAGTATACATTCATCTTTTATTGTTTGATTATGAAATTGTACTTTAGCGTTACCAAAGCGGCCATAATGCTATAGTCTTTGGTTCAGCATTTTCAAAGCACAATTTCTAATTTACCTTGCGCATCTTATATTGGCATAGTTTCTATTACCTACAAAACATCAATGATCAAAAACACTTTTAGAAAGTACTGGAAACCCAAATTTGAGAAAAGAAACGGTAAAATATGAAATGATATTAATGACAAAATGAGTTAAATCAGTTAATAAAAACAAATCTGACACAACATTACATTTATCCAAAGTCAAACAACCACTCCCATGCACTTATTGAATAGTCATATGCACATTTACATTTTGAAAAAGTGACACAAAGAAATAAATATTTCAGACTGGAATGAAGCCTACCATAAAATGAGCTCATTGGCAATGTAAAAAATGCTTAATAGTCTTACAAATATAATGATATATAGTACATGGCCAATACGTTAAATAGAAAGAACACATTCTGGCTAACAAAATGAAACACAAATTTACTTTCTAATATATAATGGAATGATTTTGAAAAAAAAAATGTTTATAAAGATATGCCAGAAATATTTAGTTTTAATGTGATATAAAACTGACATATCTAGCATTCAATTCACAATATCCTTTTTTTTCAATGCATTTTTCAAATATTTTACTAATGTCAATAATAAAATTCCTTGGCTGATGATTTTGATTTTTTTTCTTGGAATAATAATTAATTCAGGTCCAGTAATGAATGATTATTGAAATCAACATTAAATTGATTTAAATTCTACTTTTTGCTGCTCAAAATTAGACTAGTAGAATGAATCTTCAACATAATTTTTGACAAATACATGAACAAGAAAATGCTTAAATAAATGTAAACTTTTGTCCCAAAATATCCAATAAATTTTCACAAGTAAGGTGGAAATTAAATCCAATATTTTGGAGGAAATCAACCAAGTCCAAAGGATATCTAATAAGTATTATAGTTTTAATTTTGACTTTTTGTTTTGGTTCAAAATAAATAAAACCAAATTTGTTAAAAATATCAGAATTTGTATCTTTGTGAAAATAAATCTTGAATTTCCTCAGACAATTAAAACCGAGGAAATATGGAGCAAATACACAAATAAAAAGCATATGAAAGATGAACCAAAAAACAAAAAAGTTGGGAGTAAAAGTATCGTCAAACTTGATGATTCATTTTCAAATCTTATTTTAAATTAAGATATGAGTTAAAGCCAAATTGAGTGAAAAGAAAAAACAACTTGTCAAATATCCTTTGTTCCAAATAGGACTGAAAAAGGGGTCATAGAAAGGTTTCATTTTGGACAGTCCTTCATGACATCTTAGTGTTGAAACTGACAAAGTTTATAAAACAACAAACTAAAATAATGAATGATCACTTCAACTTGAAAATACCCATTTCATGAGTGAAAAATATTTCCTGCAAGCAATTTTTATACAAAAGATGTCAATCTCCAAGGGGTAAAAGCATTAAATATCGTTAACTTCCATGATGGAATATAAAAAACCAAGAATAAGAAACGGGTCAAAATTTGATGGATCAGGAACTGAAATGTTTCCTTCATTAAAAAAAAAAAAAACTTTCATAACCTGTATATTTGTAACTCTACCTATTTACCTTGTGCGCATAATGCCATGTAAAAATAGCACAGAACTCCTTCTTAGAATAATATGAAAAATATCAAATACCTGCCTATTTCTTTGTCATACTTTCACGCATATGTATTTTCATTATCATTCCTGTAATAAAAGGAAATCATTTCAAATATCATTCACATATTAAATCAATCACATTCATAGTACATTTTCAAGAGTAAGTTGAGTTGCTTTCAACAACACAGGCTCAATGTCATTTCTATGGTATACAACTGTACACTTTTAAACACAATATAGATTTTTACATCCATTTCAAAACCATGTTTGCCTCCTAGTTATCAAAACAATTTGCAAAACAACTATGTATACAGCAGCAAGAAATATAAATTATCTCACAAATGATTTTTCTAAATGTTAGAAATAAAAATTCAATATATTTATGAATATTTAAGAAAACGGATATTCAAATTTGAGAGCCTAAAAATATCAAATATCTTACGAAAGCGACTAATTTCAATTATATATTACATAACCTTGTGATTCACAATAGGTGATATCATAAGCTGTATGAACTGTTAAAATCCAAGTGCACGTGTCCTTAAATAGAAGTATTTGTCTTCAGTATAACAAATATCAACAAAAACATACCTAGAACTTTCCATTAACAATACATATTTTTAAAGAAAAAAATCCCTTTAAAAAACATTGTTGATTACGACAAATAATTGATTTTGTCACCCAATTCTTTGCTAGCATTAAAACATATTTTCAACAAATTAATCCAACCATTCACTCTCACTAATACCATTGTTAAAGCAGATTTACTTTTCTACAAATTGATAGGTTACCAAAATATTTCTGAAACAATTCTATATCATTATAAATCAATATTTTCATATCTAAAAATGACAATAAAATTTGATGGGATCCATTTGCAATATCAAACCTTTAGTTGGTATGCTCATATACATGCAAACATGTATTTTAAATACATTTTTGCAATATAATCTTTTTTTTTCTCCATATATATATTTTCCTCTTTTTGTGCACTCCAGATGTTTTGTTGTTTTGATTAAGGCAGATGTGAATATAAGCATAACATATGAAGCATTGTCAGATTGTTTTGTCAACCTTAGAAAAGGCGATAGTATACAAATACCACGCATCATTCGGGGCATAAGTACAAATTATACGCACCAGTTATCTTAGGAATAGTTATAGCATATCTGAGGCATGATTCGAACTGTTTGAAAATTTACATGTGTGGGTAATTATTTAATAATTCTGATTTATTGATCATGATTTATTGATCATTCTGAATCCCAAGAAAAATGATAAGTATTATATATGTTATAGTGATGTGGATCCACATAATTTGATTAACCATCCTCACCTAAAAACCATGGCAAGTCAATAGAACTGCATGCAGTCATTAGTACCAGTTATAACCCCCTTTGCATGTTAGACAAAAATAAATGACTGGTCATGTTATATATTTCAGCCGATCACTTGATAAGGATCCATATCACTTTCATAGATTCAAACAATCGTCTCCATATAAAGAGTTAATGATTTAAATACCAACACTGAATCACAAGTAAGCAAAGAGTTCTTCCAACTCACATAATAGGAAAAGGGAAAGAGGAAAGATGGACAGAACAGGAAGAATCATAAAAAATTGGATTAACAGCACATCAGAAAATATCTTCGCTATTTGTTGAAGGAGAATATAGACTGAAGTGGCAGGAATTCAAGACCTGTTTTATTATTGAATATCAAACAATTTTGAATGATTAGAAATAACAGAATCAAGCACTGATCACTGCCAACGAGCTGGTTTGGGGATACCTCTCCTATGCACTAAACCTGGACCTCGAGATTTCACCAGAGATTCTAGACTGATAACGCAGCGTATGACCCTGGATCTAGTTGGCAAATGAAATATTGAAGAAGAAATTGAGATAGGAGCCCCCGAGACATCCTGCATAACACACTATTCATGTAAATATAGAAATGGACAAGTCACAAACATGCAGGTTTCTCTATTGAAGGAGTAGATAAGGATCCATGATTTCTGCTCGAGTAGAATCAATGCAAGAGAAACTTTCATTTTACTAAAGAGAGAGAGAGAGAGAGGGATAACGATACAGAGATGTGAGATAGAAGAGAATATAAATTTACAAGACTTGAGTGATTATTAGTGATCAGTTTTTACTATTTTCCTAATTAAATTTTCATTTTGATTTTTTTTCATTCTGATTATTCATTTAAATTCAAGCCCAATAAGATGGAGAAAAAAGCAATTGGTGCATTGCTTCAGAGAGCAGATTGCTTGTTAGGAGCAGACAACATACTGATTCATGACATAAACATATCACGGTTAAAGTCAAATTTCTGAAAAATTTACCCATTTATTGCCAGAAATAAGCCCAAATCAAAGAATATGACCACACAACACTTTTTGTGAAACCATGTTGCATGTTAACCACGTAACAAGTATATGATCTTAGATTATTTATGCAAGGTATGAAAAATGAAGATGGATATCCGAAGCAACATTCTCCAACAACATCTACCTTTTTATCAGCCTCAAAATAGATGTTACAGTTCCTTTGCCTGCCCACGCTATTTCCTCCCTTCGCTTACAGACCAATTTTCTTCGCCCCTCTGGAGAATGAGGCAATTACAGTTTCCCCCAAGTAGAAGAAAAAGAAATTTGCTTTGCAGGGAAAATTGTCATTCTATTTCAAGAGCTCACAACGAATTGGCATCTTTCTCATCCAAGAGGGAATATTAAATGATAGTTTGGATGTTTTTTTTTTCTTGGCAGAAAGGAATGTCAGATTTTTTTGGGTATTTTTCGTTTTTGTTTTTACAGACATCATTTCCCCGATCACTTTGTGATTTATTTGGTGTTAGAGAGTGGTTGAGTAAATCTTGGGGAGTAAACAGGATGATTCCAATTAAGAAGAAAACAAGGGCATTGGATTACGAAGTGAAAAGGAGAAAACAAATCAAGCATACACTTAAAATGCTATGTTGGAAATATAAATAGATTGAAGAATATTACAAAGAAAGATAAGGGAAACCTTTGAAAATGGAGGACAAATGACCCAAGAGGGCAAAAAATGTAAGATGAAAATGGAAGGCCTGAGAGAGGGAAAGCAAGAAGGGATATAAACTGAAAATGTGAACTGTGATCAAGGTGGGAAATCATTGTCAAACAAAAAAAAAGGATATCAAACTAAATAAGAACAAAATTTCAATTAGCTTCCCCATATCACTTCCCAAACTGAATGCACTACAAGAGAGCAGGGAATGAAAAATCAATTTAAAATAAGATGAAGAGAGAACAGGAATCCACGTTCGGAACAGGTCTTGCAGTGAAGGACAAAGAATGCCACACACATTCAACTATTTCTCAACAGAAAATATCCCACCAATTAATGATGCTGCCATGTTCCTTATTTAACTAAACAATAATTTTTTCCACTCTCAGCAAAAATGAGGCAGGAGGAAACCCAATCAAACTCCCCCCCCCCCAAAACACGGCTTGAATTCCTTGCCTCTACAGCTTGAAAATGACATCCCGCAATCACTAATTTTCATCACTGTCTCACAGATTTGAGGTGAGATTAGGGCAAACAAGAGGTTTCGTATAGGAAGATGATCACCGCAAGCTACGACATTCACGTGAGAGAAGGGGAAGGGAAACAGGGCTGGATAATATACAAAGAGATAGGGAAAGGGAGAGAGAGAGGGAGAGAGACAGACAGACACAAAGAGAGAAATATGTGTGAGTTGGAAGGTTTACCTGTACATGCATACCTACATGTAAAATCAAATGTTAAATTTCTGTAATTTTTTATGATTTCTACCAAATTTTCCTTTGAAAAACACCAAGAAAAAGCAATAACAGCTGCCCCAAAAAAATCCATCATTAGTGAGGATGGCTGCCTCTTGCATTACACAAATTTATCTAGTAAGTGACTGCTTTTTT
Organism: Lytechinus pictus; assembly: GCF_037042905.1. Taxonomy (NCBI): domain Eukaryota; kingdom Metazoa; phylum Echinodermata; class Echinoidea; order Temnopleuroida; family Toxopneustidae; genus Lytechinus; species Lytechinus pictus. The sequence goes on along the minus strand of NC_087245.1, from coordinate 42,225,337 downwards.
GCAAAAATTATCACCAATATATCCACCCTAAATAAACACAAAACATTGTGTTAATTCTGACAATACTTTACAGAGGATGTGGTGCCTAGCCCCTATCTTTTGTGTGTACCATGAATATGCCCTTGTTGCTTTAATATTGGTGGCATTCTGTCTGATATCAATACTAAGATAGCCAGGAATATATAAATCATTCAAATTCTCCAGAAAAAAAGGAAAAATCCAAGCTACGGATCAGACCGCACTGGCCAAATACGCATGCACAAGAATATATCACATGGCCTGGTGTTGGAGATACATCTGCGGATAATGCAAAAATGTACATTTGGGGGTTTTCTATCAACTCCAGTGAAAGGGGCTAAGCACCAGAACCATACCATCTCTGACTACAAAAACCAGTAATATCCGTACACCTATTACAAATCTCTAGTTCTTCACCATAAAGCCTTCTAATTTGTGCAAAAATAGCTTCATCTGACATATAAATTTGACATCCGATCACATACAACAACATCTAATAAAGTTCCCAATACTGTTTTCCAACCCTACTTAGGCCAATCCGCTATTTCGGTAGGTCAAAAGTATTTTTTTCTTCCATTTACATATCTGTATATATGTTTATATGTATATATATCTATGTATATATATATATATTTCTATTTCTCTTTCTAAACACAGTCTAAGGCAACAAATTTTTGTGAGCTAGTTACTTTTTGTTATAGATTTTAAGTGACTAGGCAAAACTACACACTGTATAAAAATATTTTTTATGTTCATATAGCAAGTCTCATTTTGTTTTCTTCAAATTCGCATCATAATAAACATGTAACAGTAGACTACCCTGTCAGGATCCCTTCATATCTAAAATGTCCACGTCAAAGCCATAACGATATATTTGTCTGCAAACATAATGCTTCATCTTCCACCTGGTGGGTGTTTCATAAAGCTGTCCGCAAGTTACAAGCGACGTTACAAACGACTGGTGATCCTTTTCTTGTGGTAAATGAATGCAAATTTTCACCGGTGTTGATTTAGCTTCTGAGAAAGGATCACCAGTCATTTGTTCAGTCGCTCGTAACGTACAAACAGCTATATTAAACACCATCCTTTGTATCGACTATGGTATATGACATTTTCTTAATATCATCAACGGTGAACTGGATGAGGATTTGTAAGACAACTTTCTTAAACAATACTTAACCTTAAGTAAGACAGAGAAATCTTATTTTCTTTGGTACATTACCTCAAGTTTCCTTTCAATTTCTAAATGTGTTATCATAGGTCTCAATCCTGAGAATTAATATTAGACTGTACCACTGAACTCAGCAGAGTGAGTTCAATGGTTAGCCCTACACAACATCAATAATAAAAGAAATCCTTCCTTTAATACATCGTTATGTCATTACCCCATTATCATTTCATTTATGTAGCACTCAGAAATATGGTGCATGGCAGTGCCAGTCCGCAGACAGATAATTATACCGATTTCAAATTAAATAGGTTTTACTTAAATCCATGCCAATTTTAGCCCTTTTCCGCTATTCATAAGCTGATAGCAAAGAAAATGCTACAAAATAATAAGAATTAAGGAGTGGGGGGGCATTTTGAATTGTGGTTAACAGGAATCAGGCAAAAATTGTTGAAACCTGGAACAAGTTCCAATTAGCGAGAAGATATTGTCAACCTTACTGGAAGTTAGAGTATTGTTTTGTGTTGTCTCAATGAACAAAAAAAGATGTCATATATCACGATATATATTTGAGTCGGCGTAAGTAGTATAAAGCAGAACATCCCTAACCCCTTACCTGCATCACTAAGACAAGACATATCCGATTCAATGTATGTCTGCTATTAAGTACTTCTGCCCGTGTTAGATTAATAGTGTGGAATATACATCGAAATGTACATCCGCCCATGATAGAAACCTAGCAGATTAGTCGCTGGTTCTTTAACATATATACACTAACACCAAATTTACAGTGAACACATATATAATCCACTTCATTATTTCTATACATGAATACTTGGCAATGACGTAGTGATGCTCTCTATTTTTACACGGAATTTTAAGTAGTGTTGTAGTGGATTACACAGCAGCATTGTGTATTTTTTCGAATATTCTAAGCCACGGAAAAAAAAGGATTAAAAAAAGTACTACACTTTTCTATTAAATTGTTTCAGTATAATATCAAATGATTATTGCTATCACACTATTGGTTAGCCTCTACCTACACTGAACACCACTTAAAATCAAGCTGCATAGGGTGTATTCTGCATGGATTTCGATAGAACCTTGGAACGTCAGGAAATACTATCAACATATCCCATTGTGGGATAGAAGGGAAAAAAAGAGACAAAAATTCACAATTTGGCACATGACAACGATGTGGTCAATACAATATTTTGTCAATGTCACTGCATGCATTGTGAAAGGTAGCCTTGTCAATATACATGAACCGAATGAAGAGAATTAATGTTGGCACACACCTATGAATGTAAGCTTAACGACCAACCACCTTCTACAACAATAGAAAGAGTTTCTTATTCTGGCAAACTATTTGAGAAAAAAAAAAGTATTTGGCAATAGAAAAAAAAAAAAAAAACATATATATATTAAAAATGTGTGTTCCTTTGCAATGTCAGTTTTCAGTCAAAGTAATTATATCACATGAAAGAACTGAAACTTCTTTTAAATGAGAATAAAAAACATATTGGTATAGTTGTAGTAAATGCCAGAACTGCAAAATCATTCTGAATGTCAGAAAATTCAACAGTTCTAATCTTCAAGGAAAATCAGTTTCACATAGAAACACTGACCTGACACCAATCAAAGCAGAAAATAACAAAGTGATATACCTCAATTGGTACAGCAAGGTATGCATGAATAAAGTAAGAAAATTTGATTTCCCTGGTTTGTTATCTTGAAGCACTTTGTCAGAGTTTGTAATGCTGTTCTCCTTGTCTTAAAATCTGCGAACCTGATCTGCGACCACTGTCCTTGCGATTTCATGATTTCTGAGTCCACTTTGCGTATATTCTCATGAAGTAGTTATATGTTCTTGTGATGATAATGAAAATACTTCTCCACTGTTATGCAGAAGATCCAATGAACTTCATAAATTCTAAACAATTACACAACACAAATCCATGCAATTTCCATAGCAAATAGAATTAAATTGAGGGCTTGATGATGATGATGATGAGCACAATTCAAGTATTCCAAAAATGTTCTTTCTAATTCAAATGATGACAATGATATCCACAACATATTCAATTGAGACGCTCACAAAATCACATTCCATACTCCATAGCAGTAAATTCTACAAAGAAGTAAAAGGATTTAGCTTTTCACAACACTTCCACATGAAACAAAAGATGTCCTTGTCGCAGAAAAAAAGCAGTAGAGGTAAGTTTTATCCCAGCAGTATTACGAGTAAGTTGAGAGGGGGGGGGGCAAATCTCATGATTTTCCCTCTTCTGCTTCACTGGCACTGTCTGTTTTTTCTGAGGATGCCGGGCTGCCAGGTGCCTTTGGCTCACTTGGAGATAACATCAAACCATCATCTCCATCTGGGTGATTATGCAGAAGGTCCTGTTTGTGGGCTGGGAGCTTCCCTTGCCGTTCTAGCGTCATCAGGTGTCCTTTGGACCGAAGGTGCTTGGCCAGATGTCCAGGGATCCGGAAAGCAATGGCACACTCTTTGCACTTAAATGGCCTGGGGTTGGAATCTGAACCTGTTGTAGTAGCCAACTCTACACCCTCCACTCGCAAAAAGTGTTCCTCTGAGCGTTCATGCTTAGACAAGATATACTTGGAGGGAAAAGAGAGAGAACAGTCATGACAGGTAAAAGTTCCTTCAGTGGTGTGTATTCTGGCATGTATGCGCAGCTGGCTAGGCTTGTTGAATGCCTCTCCACACTGGGCACAGCGATGGTGACCATAGTTTCCTGTGGGCGACATTGCCAGCCTGTCCTCTGCTTTCAATCTATGCTCTTCTCCATGGTGTTCCAATGGCTGCTTATCCTTCAGATGACTCTCAGAAGAACCCGAGGATGTTGGAGAGATCAAGTCAGCATGATCTCCTTCACTGGCAATGGGAGAAGAAGCTTTCTCTTTTTCTGAATGGTAGTTGACTTTAGTCATGCCTGAACTTGATGGCAGGTGCATTGGTAAGATTGTTGGAGGTAACTGAAACATCTTAGAAGGGAGCATTGGAGACACTAACCGATGGAGTGGTCCAGGAGAAAATGGGTTCAGATGAGTTGTTGGTGATGGCATAGGAGCATTGTACATTGATGGAGATGGAGGAAGGAAAGGGGACATAAATCTCTGGAGTGGAGTCTTATCATCAGGTGCAGACCAGGTAGGAGGTTTCGCTAGGAGCAGCTGCTTGATAGCATTTCCAGAGGCTTCCATTGTTGTCCTCTGGAAGGAGCTTGCTGAAGGTATGCTTGAGGTAAAATCGGATACTGGCTTTCCATTTTTACTACTGCTTCCTTCTCCCTCATCATCTGATACAGGCTCAATGACAGGAGGAGCGGTTTCTGGCATAATCTCGAACTTGGAGCTTGGCGAGTAAAAACGCATCCTTGAGTCAGATTTTTCATGCCTTCTAATCAGGTTCTCATGTGGTTTAAATGGAACAGAATCTGGAATAGCTAAATGATCTTCATCCATTCTTGAAGATCTTGCTGACAGTTTTGTGACAACTTCATCTTGAGTATTTGTTACTCTAACTAAACCTGAGGATTCAACTGGTATTCTATTGGAGACACTTCTGTCACTTTCACGAGTTCTGCTGGCTATAACATCATCTGGCTGTTCAATATCTCTATCAGGAACATTTGCTAAAGAACCATCTTTAGTAGTATGGTCACCCTCTGATGAGCAGCTCTCTGTCGAAGAGGAACGAACAGTGATTGAAGCATTCCCAGTGGCAAGTCGATAGTGGTTGGTAGATGGAGCAAATGATTCCAAAGCAATAATATGTCCATACTTGTCTAGTACAGGAGGAGGCTGGGATTTTCTGGATGAACTTTTGTAACCAAACCCTGCCTTCAGAGTTGGAAGCTGAGATAGGCTCTGGGATTTTGTGAGTGGTGGGTGACCCCTGTCTTGACCAACATGGGCCCGCTGTCTATTGGTGAGATGTTGGGAAAGCTTGCAAACAACCTCTGACCTTGTGAGCTTGGAGGCATGCATTAGGTCATCCTTAGCATCTGCAAGATCTTGTGGCTTCAAAATTTCACTGTATGATCTCTTGAGCTTACCAGGATGGTAGACTGAATCCCCTTCAGCATTGCCATCTTGGTGTTCTTGGGGTAGATCATCAACCTCCATCTCTTCATTCATTCCATCATCCATCTCTTCCTCTTCAGAATCCTCATCTGCCGAGTCTGTATCTTCATTATCATCAGCATCAGAATACTGATGGTCATCGCCATCCTCATACACGCTTGAGTCGATGCCATGCTCATGTTCCAAGTCAGAAGGATTAATCCCATTCTCCAAGCATTTCTTTGTATGAGCTTTTGATTTCATATGCTTTGTGAGATTGCCTTTTGTTTTGAATGCAAAACTGCATACACTACACTGAAATGGTCTCACATCGGTATGGGTACGGATGTGTTTCTTCAGCATACTGGGTTTCTTGCATCTGATTCCACACTCCTGGCAGACATACTTCCCTCTGCCACGTCCTCTGACATACACATATTCTTCATTGGACTTGAAGCCTCCTTCAAAAATGGGTATCCGCTTTGGCTCCTTCCCCTTTACATGTTTCTCAATGGTGACTTCACTATCATGGGAGGATGATGGGGTTTCTTCATCCCCTGGAGTTTCTGTTGGAGTCTGAATGGGTTTACCACTTGCTTGCTTTTGAAGCTCCTCGCTGACAGCCTTGATCTTTTCTAGGGACATATTCCAGGCCGAGGAGTGCGTCAGGATACCGCCACCAGATGGACTAATGCTTGAGACAACATCTTTAATGTTTTCTTTGTTCATACCTGAGTTGTACAGCCCGAGTTGTTCTCTCCAAGAGACTCCAAGAGGATTCTTTGTGTTACCACCTGGTCTCCAGTTTGAATACATGGAAATTTTCACATTTGATCCCTGCATCACATACATAGGTTGGCTACATCTTGAGGTGCAATCAGTGACCTGAGCAACCCCTTTCATTCTGGATGAGATATTGGCATACAAGAAAGTTGGTGCCAGGGCGGGTCCACTCCCTGCCTTATTTACCTTGACACTGCTAAACCAATCAGCCAAGTCCTTTCCAAGTTTCTTGGGTGTTTTCCGTGAGCCTTGCTGCATAACTGGAGTAGATGCTTTTCCTTGTTGCATACTTGGAGTAACAGCCTTCCCTTGCTGTAAAACTGGAGTAAGAACTTTCAGTACTTGATCAGCAATTGAATTATCTCCTTTGGTAGGGAGGTCAGGTAATGATGGCTTTAATGGCTCCTGGCCGGTCAGGTTGGTAGAACTGCCTGATGGCACAATCTCATCTGTTTTCTCACAGTTATCTAGTCCATTGGATACCTCATCTTTGAAAAGCTCAAATGAAGCATCTCTTTTCCCCGAGGGTGTTTTTCCTTGAGGACTTAAGTTATCACTTGGGGTCAAAGGAGACTTTTCTGATCTTGGTGAGGAGCTTGATGGAAAACTTGGAGCATGCGATGAAGAAGGAGATGGCATGATGAAATATTTAGACTGTGGTTTACCTTCAGCAGTAGGTGTAGCTATAGGCCCAACAATCATTCCTTCATCTGATGTTGTAAGAACGCTCTTGATGCTTCCACCAGCATTATGGAAGGCATGGGCAACAAGCCGCCCCAGTTCTCTGGCAGCATCTACTGGTGTACTTGGTGTTTTAGCCTTTAGTGGTGACTGGGACATCCTCATAACAGATTCTGCAATAGACAATGCTTCAGGTGATAGCAACACCCTTGGATCAATCTTTGGGGATGGTTTCACTCCATCAGGAGTAGAAGCACCTTTGACTGCTGCTGTTAAAGGTTGTTGTAGATCAAGACTAAGCCTATGCCTAGCGGCTGCTCCAGCTCCAAATTTCATAGGTGACTTTGGAAATTTTTTACCACCTTCAGTTGGTGTGTAGGCAGGTGATCTGGCAGCAATATCAACCCTTGGGATTTTAGCTGACATGGGTGACCCCATGGACTGAATTTTTGCTGTCAAGTCCAAGGCATGAGTTTGTTCACCAGGAGTTCTCTTTGTAGGAACAGATCTTCCAGGACTCATGTTCAATCCTGGAATAGCTGGAAGATTCCTGCGTTTCTGAAGACTAGCTCTGGCACTGGTGTCGTCGAGAGCCAAGGTGAAGCTTTTCTTCTTCCTGGCAAGAGCTTCATTAACAGGCATTTGTTCCACATTCTGTAATTCTTTTGCTAGGTCACTTTTGTCCTGCAATGTTGAAGGTGCACTGGGAATCATTGGGCTGGCGAGACTCAAGGTCTTGGGTGTGAGAGGTGATCGAGGTGGAGCAACCTTTAGTAAACCCTCAGGACGAGGTGAATGTGGGACAGAAGGGCTGGCAAGTTGAAGGTCAATCCTCATATTTCCAGGAGGGGCTTGATATGAGCTCCTCATTTCTTTTGCCCACTGTGTGAGGCCAGCAGGCGAGTCTCTCTTCCCATCACCCTTTTCTGGCATGAAAGAAGTCATCTGTTGTCCTGGCAATGATGGGAACTGGGTAGGTGTATGAGGGGTTGTGGGAGTGTGTTGAATGACAGATACCCCAGGAAAATTTGCTTCCAGAGACTTCGCTGCGGGTTTTGGTGAATAGGGAGACCGAAGGGGGGTTGAGGTACCCTTCGGTAAAGAAGCATGAATCCATGGTAGTTGGTAAGCAGCTTGGTTCGCATCCGGACCAGGAAATGGTGGAGAAAACATTGGCAGCATGGAATGACTGGGTGCAGCATTAGAAAGGGGCAAACCTTTTGTAACTTCTTCTTTAATGGTTGGATGGTCATGGTGCTTCCGTGCCTTTTTCCTTGAATGATGCGATTCATGAGACCCAGAAGCATCACTCTCCGATTTGCACTTCTTACGTTTGTGAGCGGACTTTCCAGATTCAGTGTGATGATGTTTACTTTTTCCACTCTCCTTCATAAATTGGTGACTTTGAGATGTTGCAGGTAAATGTTCAGTAGGTAAGTGTTGCATCATGGCTGCATGGGGATACATGACTGGCATTGGATATCTCATGCCACCTGGTAAAGCATCTTTCAGCATCCATGGTGCAAGATGCATCTGGGCTGGAGACCAAAGGGGTGAGTACTGTTGACGATCCATGGGTAAACTCTGGCCTAGCATGCTAGCAGGTGTTGCTTGCTGAGTACGTTTGTGCTCAAGCAGTATATTCCTAATTATATTACCATCCCCTGGCACTGCCTGCTGAAGAGTAACTGGCGAGGAAGTTGGCAGCTTATGGCCTGTATTGATGCCTGCTTCCGCTGCCTTGTAAGTGAGCCCGTGCCTCGACTGACCCGTGTGCAGATGTGCGCTGTACTGGCTGCTCATAAGGGTCTGTGCTTCCCACTGTCTATCTTGATTTCCTCTAACTTCCTGCTTGCTGTCTAAATTAGTTTGCTCAGCCAACTCTGACCTTCTCTTTGTTTCCATGGTGACACTACTCTCTGCTACAGTCTTTGAGTCATTACGCACATCTAATGCGCCGCTGGCAGGTAGCTGGGGTGGGGTGCTTGTCATGCTTTCCCGATAAGAAAAACTAGGTCTTCTTGGTTTCACAGATTCCAAATCAGAATCATCTACTATAGCCTCATTTTGGGAGATGAGTTTTTGAATATGCTGCTGCAACTTGATTTGAGTGGAGGGAGAGTTTAGTGTTGGTCGTGATTTTTCTCCTCTTTCTTTTACTGAATCATTGCTTTCCTGCACAAACCTAGACTGCTCTTTAATTACTTCTTCTGACAAACCCGGAATTCCTTCCACTGGGATTTGAAAGTGGTAATGACCCCCTGATCTTACAATGTTGAAGTTCTTAAGTGGGATCATTATTTGATCTGTTGAGTTGCTCTCTGAATTAGGTGATGGTGCCTCTGATCTTTCCTGACTTGTAGAAGTTTCAGAAGGCCTGGACAATGGATTTTCATCATTGAGCTGGTTTTTAGGCCTTGACATATTAGATTCATAGTCCCTCAGATAAGACCCTTGCAAACTATCTTTTGGTTGTCTTTCCCTTGTGCCATTCAAAATGTCTGTTGAAAGTTGCGACAGCATGTGAAGGTCCCGAGAGCTACGGTTTCCAAGATGAGGTGAACTGGATATGGTCTCCCACATTCTGTTCCCAGTTTGACTGGCAATAGGGGAAGCCTGGGCCTTACTTGATGGTACAAAAGTAGGATGGCTATCTGGTACTGAGGTCCGGCCTCCATTCATAAGGGCTTGAACACTTGTCATGTTCATGCTTTTCTCTTGATCAGTTGTTAATGAGGTACTCTGCGCACAATTCTCCGCTAGATTTTTGTGTTGTTCTCTTCCAATATCCTTCCCCTCTTCGTCTGTATCTGTCTCTTCTGACCCACTCTCGTGATCAGAGTCAAATGGCTTTAAATCTGGACTCGCCCCCGAAAAGCCTGCTTTAGCTGCATGTGCATGAGATTTGCAATGTTTATAGAGGTTGCTTTTGGTCTTGAATGAGATTCCACAAGGTGTGCAGGGATAGGGGCGTTCCCCGGTGTGGGACCGGATATGCTTCTTCAGTACACTAGGTTTAGAGCATCTGCGGCCACAATAATCGCACATATGCTTTCCTTCCTTCGGACTCTGCTGACTCTCTGAATCTCCTCTTTCCTTTCGATGAGGCACAAGTTTAAAGTGTCCAAAGTCAGCCTCTTTGTTTTGATTTATTTGTTTCTTTTGATAAATCCTTATTCGATCAGCCTGAACCATCTGCGCATTGTTTGCAAACTGCATCAAATGCGATACAGCAAGATTGCTCTTCAACAATTCATTATCCTGCTTTGCTACTGCTGGCGGGGTATGGGGGGTTATGACGGGCTCCTCAGATGTGGACACATTTTGTTGATGCTGCTCCTTGCCAAAACTGTTCATGCTCGTAAACTCTTTCCCCGTAATCTCCAGCAGGGCTTCTAGAGCCTGCTGCTTCAAGGCACCCTCCTCTCCGCTCTCTGAGTTGCGCAGTACTGATACATTGGTGTCTGACTTCTGACTCCCTGAAGAAGAATGCCTCTGGCGCTTCTTTGGGCTAGTCGTCACACTCTCTTTGGCAGCTTTGCTTGGTGAAACTGAACATTGATCTTGTATGGCCTTTGACATACGCGCCCTTCGCTCCTTTATGATGTCATACTTGTCCTTGTAAACCACATCTGGAACCGGTTCTTTCACAATGTTCCCACCAAGTTTTTCTCCAACGTCCTTGAATTCTTGTTTCAGAACGAGTTCTTGAACCTGCAATGGACCAAGGGTTTCGGGCGTGAGCTTGTTCCGTTTGTCTTTCTGGGCTTTGGCCTCTCTCATTTGGCGTACCCTGTCTGTGATCTTTACTTTCATGGCACTCTTGTACTTAGATTTGTTCTTTCCATGATGCCGTCTGCCCTGGTGTTTCTTGTCTTCTTGGGTACTCTGGGATGGATTTGAGATGACATCTGTAGTGAAACAAAAACAAAAGAGAGATAATATGTTAAGTATACACAATATTCACAATTTTGATATGATAACACAAAATACATGTACATAATATGAATTAAGATATACATACATGTACTATAATAAGAGTGAATTGTGCACCTCAATGGAAGTAAAAAAAAAAAAAAAAGAGAGAGACCAACTTTAAAGGATGGTGCAAGTACAATAGCTGTATTTCATTTTCTGTATCATCAAGGAAATTCAGTTAAGTCTTGTAGTACTGAAACAATGTAACAAAACAATGCTTAAATGATATCATTGGGTATAAAGTATCACAGAAGTTGAGAAGAAGGGGGGGGTGGGAGTGACCAACTGGAAGATTAAGTTCCATCCAATATGTGGTAGTAAGCACCAGGCCTGGTAAGCACTTAAAACCACACCAATTACAAGTGTTATAATAATAAGGAAATGTTGCATTATCCTGGTCAACTTTAAAATAACTGAAATAAAATTCTTAATTATGAAATCCAAATTTGTTCAGTTTATCAAAAAACACACTTCATGGGTGTTTTAATTCTTGCAACTGTTTGAAATTTCTCCAACATGGCTACATTAGAGCAATTCTCACATTCATGTTTATGGCAAAGGAAAGGCAGAAAGCAAAATATCATGTTTAATCAATCCTCACATATTAAATTTTCATTCAACCATGATGACCAAGGTTATTCAAATTCCACAAATTGGTGCTTATTAAAAGCTCCCAATCTGCAAGGTTTTCACACTTTACCCCTGCATTTACACTTGGGTAGGGATTTTAGAATGTGATACTAGTACAATGGGGGGGGGGGGAGGTACAGGTCTGCACTTGAAAATGCATTGATATGTTCAAAGAGAAAGTCCCTTTCCAACTACAGCTTAACTCTCCAAAAACCACTAACTACCACAGGTCCATATGTGGTTAGAAATGAAAGTCAATTGTAATTCCCATATGAAAACCCTACAGATCCCTGATATAGGAATAAGCATAATGGTTTCTAAAAAGAAATGATACCCATGTAACAATTATACAAATCTTGATTAATCCTAATAAGTAATCTCATAACACAAAGAGAATGGTAGCCTGTGGCGGGATATAGAATCTATTAAGTAGAATTCTTCATCTCGTAATCATACATGGGTAAAGAAGAGTCTGGATCAGATATATGGTTGGTATAGAAATTATAGAAAATTCATTGAATATAACCATGGGATGGATTTAACTAACAATTCCCTGATTTGACAATAAGACTGAGATCTTCTTATCATTATCTTATATCAATTTACTATTACCAAAAAAAAAAAAAAGGTGGTTTTCTGTCATGTGGCTAATGAGAGTCAGACAACGATATCGTGAAACAGCAAGTTAGACTATTAAGGCCTCATGAAGCTAAGCATGGCGTGCATAGATCTATAATACTGTTGTGAATCTGAAGACAGCATTAAACTTTGCTGAGCTCAGGGTCCACCCAGTTTCGACGCACTCCTTCATTTGTGACATACAGTGAAACCCGTCTATCAGGACCATCCAAAGGAGACGAGAAAGGTGGTCTGTATTAACATGTGGTCCATAGGGACAGGTTCATCCAATACATATTTCAATGGGGAAAACTATTCATAGGAAACCAAATGTGCGGTCTCCATAGACAGGTCACAGGTGGTCTTTCTATAAAGTTTCTATACAGCATCACGTTGAAGCAAATTTGGCTGTCTTCGCAATTTTAATCTTTTAGCTGCGACAAAGCTACAGTTATATGGGAACACACCAAGTTTTTTCTCTCTCTCCTTATTTTTTCCTCCTAAAGGAGCATGCAGTAGACAATACAGGAAACCAAGGAAAACATGATGACAAGCAGAAAGGGGAAACAATCTATTTACAACATGTCCGTGAGTCACAAATACATAGTCGTCAAGACATGCAGCAGTAAATCCCCTCCCACACATACATCGAATACTCAAATGTCTCAAACCTCCTGGATTAAAAAAAAACTTAGATCAATATCAAATAAATAGGATAGAATCTTTCATAGACCTAATAACAAAAAGTACAAATTTCAAAAGCATACATACAGTACATGTAGTTCTATTGAATAAATCTTGAAGAAAGTATTTCCTAGTATATCATTACACATGAAGCCTATCAAACAAGCAAGGAAAGGTCCAAAATAATTCTAATATATCTTTAAGAAAATGTTTTCCTAGTATTACACAAATTATCATTAGACATGAAAACCTAATGATGAAAGAAGAGGCAAACATGATCAAAACAAAATATTGCAATATTACTTTAAGCTTCATCTTTTTGACAACTTTTTCCCCTTCAAGAAAATTTGGTAGACTTTGACTGAAAATGAGAAGTAAGATGGGGCAAGAACGAGATGGGATAAGGGAGAAGAAATGAAGATAGCAAATCCTCACTTTCATCAATGTAACATTTGCTTGTTTTCAAAGAATATGGTCATGGTACATGTACTTCTCAGCCTAAAGTCCAAAAACCTTTTAAAAAATAAATAAAACTAAAAGATTGTTCCATGCTGATACGAAGATGAAGATATGAGCAGAAAATAAAAATGGAAGAACAAATTAGAAGTAAGCTGGATGAAAATTATAAATAACACCACAAAGGCATTCCAGAGTTCAGAGCATATTTCTTCGAGCAGCCAAGGTTAAGTTTATACTTCCTGAATTCCTGCATTGCCATGGAAACAGCCCTTTTCGGGTCACCTCTTTTTTCAAGGCTGAATTCTGAAAAGTACACTCTTCATTCTGAGTCTGTCTGTCTGTCTGTGTCTCCATTGCTGACATCTTTCCCATATTTTTCAGCTAACACTCCACAAATGTTCGGGTTCGAAATTGAGACATCAAGTCATATCCGACTTCTGAAGGATGTTTCATTAATATCCCTCGATAATGTTGGCATTTACTTGCTCCAATTCTACACGGACCATTTCATAAAATTCAATCATTGGCAAGGTTCAAGCAATGAATGTACGATCAAAACTAGCAAGTGAGTCTAATACCCCTTTCATAAACCCAATAAAACACAATTATGCGGCTAATAGCAGCATAATTTGGTCGTAAAATCAGAGGAGGACAAGAGTTATCCGCATTATTCTGATGCTGCTATTATCCGCATAATAGCGGCATCGGGACAAGATTTTGAGTTTATGAACGTATTTCCAAATAATGCGGATAATTGCCATGGTGAGGTCACAAGGTCACCCTTTTCCAACACAACCGCATTGGAGGGGGCGTGTCCAGTTGTCATGACGATTATCCGCCTTTTTCAGGACGGGCGCTCGTAAAAATAATTTATGGAGTTTGTGAACGCAATTTTTATTGAATTATCCGCATTACTCTTAGGCGGCTAATTGGAGGATATGTTTTATTGGGTTTATGAAAGGGGTATGAGAAAATGGTATGTAATTGGCTAGTGCTCAACAAATTTGTCACAAAACAGTAGCATTTGTCATTCATTGTGGTTACTGAAACCTGACCCCAGCACATTATTTATTGTGCAGTCCACTTTTGATGTTTTATGCTCTCCTGCGAAGAGAGTGTGTGCAAAATCAAAATACAAAGAATGAAGTAAGACTACATTCATCTAGTTAACTCATAAGACTGTAGCAAGCCAGTAGCTACAGTACCATGCTAGATGATTGTGAACTTCAAGGTCGTTTCTAAAATTTACAAATGGTTTTGGCCATTTTTTCTTATCGATAATCTTCGGATATCCTTTTTATTAACAATATATATGTGCTCTGGTGGATGCAATAGGACACAATATCTTAATCGGTAAATTCCAAATATAAGGTTTCTAAATTTATTCAGATTTACAGTTGAGGACAAATCCCTGAATCCAGATCGAGTGCCTCACGGCAAAAATGACATTTCAAGTACTGCATTATTCTGCTTATATATCATAGTCTTCAAATAAGTTGTTTACTTCAAAAGAGAAGCGTACAGAGACTTCTGGCCTACATGACTTATCCCCCTTAATTGATTGATCAATCACACGCCTTATAATGAGAAACTTGTCTTGGCATTTTCTCACTGAATTACTTCCATGGGTTTCCTGTGATAACCCCCCTCCCCTTCCCCACCCCCACTCACTACGAAACTGTGCCAATACTTTTTCTCCCCACCTCCATGAAATGTTCCTACGTATTCCCGAGATCTCATTCTGTTTCCTATGTTGTCAACATGCCCAGTGAAGAAGCGTGCATAGAGCCAAGTATCGAAGTCATGATTCCCTGCAGTTTTTATCGCCCCATCGTGCCAAATACAGCGACTGCCCCCCCCCCTGGTCTATCTAACATCTGATGTAAATTCGTTCAGCATATTAAAGAGATTTCTTAGAATCTTGAGCGCATGGGCTTATATTTCTCTAGTCTCTACGCTACATTATTCCATTTCAAATAAGATGTTATTGTGGGCAAACTAAAAGCAATTTTGGGGGCAAACGGTTCATAGTGGCTGAAAACATTTTACCACATCAGCATGTTAAAAATATTTCTGCCAATACACTAAATGGACATAGGGGGCTATTTTCAATTTTAAAGAAAGTAGCATTTTATGGAATTGATGTCACATTACGAAAGAAGGAGACGATTGCTCACAATTATTGTAACTTTCTCTTATATGGATTTTTGCCAAATCTTCAAGTAATATGGTTCTTTTGAAATTTCTGCTTTTAAAAAGCATTTTGAGGTCAGGGTGAATTCCCCTTGTGAGGATACCCATAACTCCATAAGACACACCTTTAGAAAGCCTCGATGGGAGCATTTAAATGAAGATGGGAAGAAAATGAATAGCACTCGGAATGTCTAATCATATCAGGATGACCATCCAGGGGGGGTGACACAGCAAGAACTTTATATATTCAAGGGGATGATACTCAAAACAGGCAATGAAGAATCTCCCTGGTGCAAGTTGTTCACATTACAAGCACAAAGATTCGGGCATGCCGCAATCTGTCATAGAAAGTTGGTGAGGCCAAAGCACCTATCGCACCTGCACACATGCAGGACTGCAGGTGTGCATATGCGCGCATGAACTTGTGATTTGGCTCACCAGATCTAGAAGACCTGTTCAAGCTCCGAACTTTTACGAAGTCATAAAGGAATGCTCATGAGCTTTGGAATGAAATTATGACAAGACAAATACTACCCAAGTTGTTGTGTGTCCGGACAGGTTGTGTGTCCGGACAATCAATTTTAAACAGCCATTTGGAAAAAATTTACCAGCAGAGTTTTATCAAGTTTTAGGCAATATCATAAAAAACAAAATAGAAGATGATTGAATTCATATTTTTAGTGTAATTCAAAGACAAAAGAGAAGGCTTCAACATTTTTACGTTTCTGGACACCCGATCCCCTATCCTAAAATGTAAATCTGTTCTTCCAAAAAGATAATTGCTATATGTTAGATCACATTGTGATATACTTATATAAGAATGGTTATGGTAAGGAAAATTACGGAGCCCAAGCTGTCACATATCTCTAAGACAAATGAAAATTAGTGTACTACATTCGAAGCGAATTACAAGTCAACAGTGCACTCTATGGAACTACATGCATTAATCATCAAAACGGCAGCGATGCTGACGAGTTTGTGGGTCCATATACCCTTGTCTAACCTGCCACGTCATACGTCTCTATCTTCCTCCGACAGCTCTGGCTTTACAGTAACGACTTTATATGAGTAGTTCCTGACATTCAGATCGCCACTAATTGCATCAGTTGACAGCCCAGAATAATTGCTGCCAAATTATTAAAATGCAGCGCTGACTATGAGCTCAGAATATAGAATTCACCACATGATGCGTGTACATTATCCATGCACCATATTAAATAGAATGTTTAGGTTCAGAATGACAAGTGACGATACAATAACTTTAATAACTTTGAAATATGTTATGAGGCTTCAACATTTCATTGAAAAAATCTATGAAAATATATTGGATACAGAGACTATGGAAAGAAGAGAGAGGGAGGGGGGTGTTGAGAGCGAGAGCGAGGAAGAGAGATACGGAGAGAGAGGGAGTTGAAGATTCCATGTATGACAAAAAACAACAGCCATAGACTGCTAGATGGATTTATGAAATCAAATCTACTTCGCAATCCTAAAGCCAGAATAAAAAGAGGAAATAGAACTGCATTCTTTTATTTTTTTCCAAATAAGAAATAATAACCACAAATTCAGACATCGACACGATAAATTGCCCAATGAGGACTTAAACTAAGCGCGGCTAAAGATTTAAGAAAATCCTCAGAATACATCTTCATAAAGACAGGATATTCTGAATTTGATAGAGATGACAAAAGAGAGATATTGCATGAAGTCCTTGCAAGAAGCGGATTAGTAATATCTACAACAAGATTGAAGTAAATGAAACAAGAGTCTCATATTTAGTTACAGACAACTAAAGATCAAATACATTTGTTTTGGATTAATCCTTCAGAAACTATCTTTGTGATCCAATTATATTAATAGATAGCTGTGTCTTCTCTGTTGCAAGATAATCTGCAGTCAATGGCAAATTCACTTTAGTGTTTCTGTTGTTGCCACTTCCTTCATGTTAGATGTTGCTTTGTGAGGAAAGTTCTAAATACAGCTCCTTTTGTCAGCTTCTTTTGTCTAGAAAGTGAAAACAAAAATGTTTGGAGGTTCTTGAATTTTCTGATAGTGTGGCAACATTTTAAACAGAATGATTCAGATCTCTGTTGACTTTAAGTGATTTCAGACAATGACAGAATCCCCTTTCAAACTTTAAGTTTTTAATTCTTACAATTAATTAAATGAGAACCGCATCATCGACATTAAAGGGGGAAAAGGGGGCATCTTGTTCTAGAAAAAATTTGACATGCACAAAAAGGTCTTCACGTGCATGTATGCATGACCAATTCCCCTATTTTAATTTTTTTGCCTCTCAAAGGGGGTGGGGCACAGGCCTGATGTGCCCCCACCTGGATCTGCCACTGTGTCAAGTCTACTAAAATGCTTTTCACACTGCATTTACTTAACCCCATACTATCCTTAACCCTGGACTATCCTCAACCCCATACTATTTGCTTTAATAGCTGGGGTTAAAGCCTTAACCCCAGCTTATTGGGAAGTTCAACCTGACGAAAAGTTCAAATAAAAAATATTGGTAAAGGTTTGAGGAATATCCATTAAAGATTAAAGGGGAATCCAGCCTTGGCCATAAAATGTTGTGTTGGGAAGGAGAAAAATAAATTAAACAGAATGGTGAAAATTTGAAAGAAATCGGACAAGCAATAAGAAATTTATAGCTGCTTTAAAATTGGGATCACTAATAGTATGTAGATTTCAAATTGGCAACTGGGTAAGTAAATTATGACAAGGGGCAAGGACAACTTTCCCATAGGCCATGTACTTTATTATCAGGGTTTTGTGGTTTTCTCCTAAGTACCCATTCCCCTGGGGCAGTAATCTAGATATAACCCAGGTAGTAGATTGTTTAATGTCCTCATGAAAGAAAAATGTAATTTGAAATAAAACTTTTCGGAAAAATGACATTTTAGCCATAATATGTAGTGGAGTACATGGAAGAGTAGTCCTTGCCTGACATCACTATGACATCCCATATGTGGCCAATTTGAAGTCTCCATGAGTACAGTGAATACCAATATTTACAACTTTTAAAAATTCATAACTTTCTTGTTGTTTGTTCAATATTGTTCAAACTTTCACATATCAACTTGTCTGATTTATCTTTTTCTTATAAAAACAAGTTTTTATTTGGGTTGGATTCCCCTTTAAGAAAGTTATTAGAATTCTAATTTCGCGATTTGTGACGTCATCTACAGACAATCAGCTGCCCCACATGTTATGTAATATAAAATGCATAAATTTCAATTTTAAATGGTTTCATGACGGCTTGTTTCAGGAGCAGGTATGAAATAATTTGTCTGTTGATCATTATACTATAAAACTCATTTTCATATTTAAGAGAATGACATTTTCTTCATTTTTAAAAAAATCAATGATGAAGCTGCTTGCATGTGACATCACAAATCAAATAATTGAAATTCTAAATAACTTTAAAAATCTTTGATGGATTTTCCTCAAACCTTCCCCAATATTTCTTTATCACTTTTCTGCTATATTTACAATAAACTTTTTGTCAGGGTGAACTTCCCCTTTAAAAGACACCTTTGTAAGACTCACAGATAGAACGTAGTAATCACCATTTTTGGTATTCCTGCACATCAGTGGCGTAATGAACCTAAAATTTTGAAGGGACCTCTTCTTGAGGAAGTTGTGAGATGCATCTCTCTTGCAACAGAGACATTAAGGGGAAACACCCAGACACCATATAGAACTGCATTTTATTGTCAATTTCCATAGAAATCTATTCTGTCTCTCTCTGCAACTCAGATTCTTATCATCCAGAGAAAGACACAAACAAATCTTGATCTTTGATATTAAAGAATTGCGATTGCTCTCAGAAGAACGCATCCAAGTCAAAGGAATTTCCTGACCCCTTCAAAACGAGCTCTCGATGACATCATCAATGACGTCGACGATGATTACCAATGCCTAAATATGGCAAAGATCAGCGTGGTTACGATGGGGGGCAGGAAACATAGAGTGCGTATGCTGAAGCCCCTTTATTTCCTTCTGCCAGGAACAATGAACTCTGAGGCACTTTGGGGCAACTCACAAATCAATAGTTATTTTAATAGCAAGGGATGATTGCTGGGGTTACACTTCGTAATTCCGAAGGTTCTTTATTCCGAAGGTTCGTAATTCCGAAACACGAAAATTGCCTATACCTCGATGTTCGTTAATCCGAAAACGTAAAAGGGTTCGTTAATCCGAACATTTGTGGCGTTATTCCGAAGGTTCGTTATTCCGAAGGTTCAATAATCCGAAAACGAAATAAGGTTCGATGTTCCGAAGGTTCGTTAATCCGAAAACGAAATAAGGTTTGTTGTTCCGAAGGTTCGTTAGTCCGAAAACGAAATAAGGTTAGTTAATCATTTAGTTTTCGGACTAACGAACCTTCGGAATTACGGACCTCATTTCTTTTTCGGATTAACGAACCTTCGGAATAACAAACCTCATTTCGTTTTCGGGCTAACAAACCTTCGGAATTACGAACCTTCGGAATATCCGAACCTTCGGAATAACGAAGCTTCGGAATTACGAATGTATGCCGATTGCTGGTCCATCCACATAATACTGATCAAATAATCCAAATCACTTTGATCCAAAAGAGATTTAGAATTTCATTATAAATAAATAGAAAAAATTAATATATCTGGGTGCAATCATACAAAATGATGTATTTGGTAATGAAATCTGACCTCAAAATTCAAATAGAAAGGGGCATTGATGTCTTTAAATAAACTTACCATCTTAGATACTCACTAATAAAAAAAACCCAGAAGTTACTCTTTTTAATGGACATACTACAGTAGTAGGTCCGTGAAGAGAGTAATGTTTAAAAAAATTATTTTTCTATTATATTTAATAGTGAGTAGGTCCATGCTCTCTTGAAGTACTGCAATTCCAAAGTTGATTTATGAATAGTAAGGAGAAAGAATTCACTGATTTAAAAACAAATATTTACTTTCACAAAGGTCTTCCTGAGTTACTTGAAGTATAATGGTAACACTGCCAATTTATTAGTCAATGCCAAGTCTGTGCATATACCCTTATTGGCAAATTTGGAGCTTAATTGCCTATAATTCAGTTCTGACCCTTACTAATTGTCGTGGATTACAACGCAGGATTTTGTCATTATCGCAAGTGCCACACATTTCTCGTTCACGAATAATTTTTTCTAAAGCAAACTACCAAGGTCCCTGTGAAGGCTCGCACCAAAGGATTTGACATTTCTTACACCTGTTGCAGCAGTGGCCAGGGATTGACCGTTCCACCGACCATGTACTGACCAACGGCTTCATTAAGGTTATTCCTTCGTAATAAGGTGTAATGAAGACAGGAATTGATGATGGATGTGATACCAAACACAAGATAAGACCGATAACAAATCTAATTAGGAAGCAGTTCTGGCGATGGACTTCCTTGAAGATGGCACAAGGGAACATCCAAGAACAGGTTGTCCTCTACACGTATGTCTAAATTGGTCTTTCTTGAAGACACATGGATCCGGACTCAAGAAAAGAGATTACACAGGCTCGGGGCGATTTCGCCAAGAAAGTGCTCAAAAGAGCCCTGGAAAATCCTCAATCACTGCAATGTTACTCAATGTTGCAGATTATGTGGTGGTGGTGATTTTTTACCTGATTGCTAAGAAAGCATGAATGCTTGTAAGCAAGCAACCAGAGGACCGACGGCTTAAGGTCCTCTCCGAAGGACCTGGTACTGAGGATTAATGCCTTACCAAAGGGCACTAGCACACCAAGTGGGAATCGAACCCAGGTCACCACAATACGAATCCCCCGCTCTACCGACTGAGCTACCGAGCTACTGAGCTACTGAGCTATGGCAATAAGTTGTGAACAGTAACCCCCAAAATGAAAATTTATTTTTTGCCCATTATCTTCGAGGTGGCTGTTCGGTCTACTGCATATGGGCAGTAATGATGGGGAAAAAATAGCAAAATCGTTTCTGCAATTTTATCTGGTCTAAAAAAAAATGATAAAATCCCATCCACAATCCACCAACTGTATGTGCATATGACCATGTGCTGTATCTGAAATTCAATAAAGTGGTTTATAAGTCAGTGTTAACCTACATGTATTTATCACAGAGTAAAAAAACAATATCACTTCAACAATTCCACTATTAAAGCCTCCTTAAAAAAAGGCTGAAAATGGTAAGGGAACTGGGGTGAAACCCCCAGCAGGTCAAAGGGCATTGCACCCTTGAAGCTGGAGTTTTCGCCAAATTTACACATGATTAAACTGAAGTGAAAAATTAGTAAAATTCTGAGACAATTTCAACACTAATATATCTATTATGCATGAATTACCAAATACAAAATTCTAGAGGATCCATGATAAGTAAAAATGAACCTCACTTTACAAAAAAAAAGGTCTCCTAGAAAGATTCAGCTTCATAGATCATGGTGTTGGAATAAACCTTATAATGAAGATCAGCTCGCTCATTACAGGTATCGCAGTCTATTTTCTACATGTAGGTGACTTTTTCTTCCTTTTTTTTAAAGAAAAAATATTCTCTACATAAAAATATGCCATATAACCTGACAGCCTGACACAGCGGAACAGCTTATTATCAATGCTTGAAGCAGCTTCCAGAAAATTTAATGAGTTTCCTGACTGCAGAATCAGGGACATCTATTTATTGCCAGTATGATATTTAGGATGCACATGAGATTACATGATTCCAGGCAAGGTGCTGTCAATGTTTCTACAATCCCACCTGATAAGGAAATATGCAGTAAATATTGCCAAAGTGAGGATCATAATCTATACTAAATTACTTTCAGTAAAATATTTCAACAGCATCAATGTTGGCCACCTGCCCACGATGAGCCTGTTCATCTAACTTTGATTGTGCAATGTCTATATATCCTAATTTGTTTGAAAAATATATTAGGTCTAATAAAAAAAAATGAATTAAGGGGCATAGCGGGTCTTCCTTGATTGTTACATACAACAAATTTCAATTATTACAATCACCATTCCTTTAAAAGTAATATTAATTTCACTTTGCAATGTAGCATGTAGTCTAAGCCCCACCTGCCAAATTTTAATGTTAACCCCCCCCCCTCTCTACCACCAAGGAGTTGATGCTTTAATTGGATTAGCGATTCCATTCATTGTTTTTGGATTCGTTGCTATAGTTGCCGAGCATTGGAATGAATTGCCTATTTCTGAACTAATATGCAAGTGCTGCAAAACAGGTAGCTACTAATTAGCACCCTATTTCTCAGATCGTGCAACTCTCACGTTCGATGATGGCGTTCAAGTGCATTCCTCGGCGGTACCATTCCTTCAATCGAGTCAAGCCTCGACAGCTTTAGAAGTCTGTTATCGAAATAAAATGTAATAAGATAAGAAATTGTGATTTTTTTCTTTTTTGTTTCATTCACTTTGAACTTTTATATTCAGAATGATTTCCTTAGGAAAAAGTAACTTATGAAAATCTAAATGTGAATTTCATGTCATGGATCATATTCTTGTAAATTTGTCTGAGCTACATTGTATCTTACTATGGGTGTTTTCAATAGGCGGTGCTGCACCAGCCCGAGTTTGCTCAATCTTGAGATTTTAGCCTGATTGGCCCTCTTCGCGATTAATCTCAAGATTCAAGAAACCCCGTCTCCACTATCGCAAGAAGAGCGATTCCTGCTCGAGCGAGGCATCGATGCATTATGGTCTGACACCGTGAATAAATAATCCCGTGTGCGTCTGCACCCGCGAATTAGCGGGATAATTCGTAAAATAGCACGCTATTTTGCAAATAATCCCAAGTTGACTTGGGATTGCAATCTCTAGATTAATCCTACGAACTAGTGCGATAATTGCGTCTCCATTACAAATAATCTCGAGATTGTTCAGATCGGGATAATTTGCCAGATCAGAAATAGCGTGTTAATTTGAAAACTTGGGCTTGTGCAGACGGCCCTAATGTCGAGTTTCAAATTTAAAAAGCAACATAAATCATGATTGAAAACTCAATTACGAAACACAGAGCACAACACGTTCAGCAATGCACTGTTCACTCAGTGTTGAAAATATAAAGCTGTTTATATGTTGATCGTCTTTAACTTTCCCGCTTTCGTTAGTGCAGCTTCAGTGCACAGTTTGACCAGTTCTGGCACCTGTTTGTGTAGGCTTCCACAGTGAGAACAAATTTAAAAACGTTTTTAATCTCAATCATGTTCAATGTCGCATTTGCGATGCTGAAGGTCGTAAAATCTAAGGTGATCGAATTTAAAAACGCATCTTTTTATGTTTCAATTTTCCTCTACAGCGAGATTTGACAAACGTTTACTTTTACGACCGGGAATGGAGAAATTGAACACACCCTCCGTTTCTCATCATATCTGCATTTTGTAATCACATTTTCAATCATGATTCATGTTGCCGTTTAAATTTTGAAACCAACATTAACACACCCTATATCATGCCAATCTCATTTCTCACTTGTCATCATTCAAAAAATTTTCATACAGTGTACTTTACTTATAAATATACAGGCCTAAGCTTTAACAACTGAAAAGTAGAATCACCATTAAAAGGGCAGAGAAGTGACATTTTATACAATATCAAGACATTTCATGTGGGAAAAATGACCTGTTATCATGCTAGCTAAATCCAACCAGTACCCCGATTACTGTGTGGAATCTCGCTTACAATTGCAGTCTAACACTTTGCAAATATGGTTATTCATCTGCATTTTTAAATGGTGATTATTTTTTTTTAAGTGTACAGGTGTTAACAACTCAAAAAAATGTTCAATATAACAAATTTATGTCTTTTGAAAGAGTACTATTTCTAACAATTCAACATGTGATTGAGATTTGAGAGTCCAGTGAAAAACCTTGACAAAGTTTTATAAGAACAGTATGAGAAAGGGGTCACTTATTCAAAAGGGTCACTTGAAGTACAGAAATAATATGGCAACAGGTTCTAGCAATTATAATAACCATAAAAAAATGACCTCCGGCTTTTTCCTTTCCAGGCTAAATGAGCATGAAAAACGATTGAGGAAGAAAATAAGTTGCATCCCCTATGGATATAACTCTCAAACTAAAATGCTATAAAGTTTGTCGAGGATAGGACTTGGCAGGAAAAGACTAAACAGGCATGATTGTCATCATCATCATAATATTCCTCCGCCTAATCATCACTATTTTCGATGGAATTATCTTCATTCTTACCATCATCATTATCATCATCATCCATCATTATCACAACCCCATTCTCTTCATCATCACAACCCCAATCCTCCTCCTTATCATTATCATTATCATCATCACCATCATCATCATCATCATCACCATTATTGTCATAATCAACATAATGATCTTCACTGATATCATCACCATCATCAACATCATCATCCTCCTCATCATTATCATCATCATCATCAACATCCTCCTCCTCATCATCATCATCAGTATCATCAACATCCTCTTCCTCACTTGGCCAATTAGCCTCAAACTACAGTGCATTAAATAAAGCAAAAGAAATTGATAAAATATATATTTCTCCTTCCTTGTTTAATTAAAAGAGGGCTTAGTTTTAGATTTATTTATTGATACAGAAAATCAACTCCTTCAAATATTACCTCCCTCACGATATCTGGAACTTCAAACTTTTGACACGAAAGGAGAAAACAAAATTGTTCCACGATCCCAATCACCCTCATGTGAGCAGAGTTTAGGAGAGGACAAAACCCCGAATCAAATAGGGTAATAGATGACCCATCTTTCACTCCCCCCTGACCAATTTCCCCCCTCCTTCATCAATGCGGAAGAAAAGATTACCCTCTCTGGCTACCTAGGCATAATTCAATTTGCTGCCGGACAGCGCTGGTAATACGCCTGCTACGCCAAGACGTAAAACATCAAATAATCGCTAAATTAGTGCTGCATAACTGTTTGGTGTTGAGTCACATAACGCAGTGGCTCGTCTTGATATCTGTCCGGGATTATCCGGTCCCTCCCACTCGAAGCAGCTATCCCCATGAGTGATGGTCACCAAACTTAGGAAACACACACAATTGGATGAAGGCTTGCGCTGTCCCAGTGGTCAATAACCTGCGGTTGTTTCCATCAGGTGAATTCACAGAACTTCAATCCATCTCTGACTTTTGAAAAGCTATAATAATTTACAGAAATGTCAATATTAATCTGTATAATCTCGGAAATGACAACTGGTTTACATGTGGTTTTTAAAATGTATTTTTCACCATGAAGATTGATATTTCTCACCCTTCTTGGGCCATTCTTTGAAGAGAGAAAGGGGTGTGTTAAAATGGATTAATTTGAGGAAGACGCAAGATGTAAAAGGGAGCAGTGAAAGGGAGAGAAGGAAAAAAAAGGAAGATGAGGCAAGAAAGTGGTCAAGAAGATGATAAGACATAGAGGAAGAAGAAGAATAGAAGAGAAAAGGGACAAGATGAAGAAAAGGGAGAAGAGAGAAGAAGGTGGATAAAGAAGCAAGAAAATTATACATTATTAATGAATTGGTTCAATTGAAAGAAAAATAATTTGAAGCACCACACCTCGAATGCAAATCTTTCACACAAAGTTCAAAATCATTTCATAGAGAAAGTCAGATTCATAAGAAATTAAATCAACAAGCATAAAAAATACCCAAAAGAGTAAACTAAAATAATTTGGCTAACATTAAAAGTAGAGCATCACCCCCTGGTGATCCCCGAAGAATCACAATCCCTAAGTAGCAACCTGAACCAATTAAAAAGAGATTAAACTGACATTCATCCTCCCTCTGCGTTTCCTTTAGATTTGACATTAACCTATCATCACAGGTAATGTCAGACAATGATATTCCTCTCCTCAAGGGGAATCATCGAGGCCCTGTAACACAAAGGTTAGCGGTTAATCGCCAATTTGAAGGAACAATTCTGACTGGTTCCTAGTTGGTCTACTGAGCGAAATGCGCATGCCATGATGATCTTGATAAATGTCATTTAATTTTAGCGCTTAATCGCTACTCTTTGTGTTATGGGGCCCAGATCATCATCTCCCAGAGGACAGTATCTTCTTTAGGGGACCAGTTGTTCTGGAACCCAGAGAGCAGGAAGGATGTTGATATGACAGTGAGGGGAAGTGTGACCATGAGGAGAGCCCGAGCACCATGTCCGGATCAGTCCTGCTCTTTGGGCCTATCTTTTCATAACTAAAAAGGATTTAATTCAACTTATAATATAATGGGAGTCGAGTCTTTCTATGGACCTGCTAGAAGGTATTAAGTGTTAGGTTTTTTTAGGCTCAACAATCATAGTACAGTGTAGCATTTTGACGAGGCCCCACAGTCTGTACGTTTTTTCACCATTACATAAAAATGGCTGACAGACTACGCACACGCATGCTGTCCAGTGAGCATTTTTTCATATCGTCATGGTCACCTGTCTGTAACTACATGAATATTCATTGCTCACTACTTGGCAACGAAATTTACGAAAATAAAGTGGTTATGAAGGATGGCTCCTGATTGGTTTATATTGGTAGTGAATAACAATCTTGATGCAAATGGCCACTATGTTTGCGTGGCTTCAGCAGTTTCGCAGCTTGAGAGTGTACCAGTCGTCTTTCCGCAGACTCATTGAAATATTCAATTTCATGGCCAACTTTTCTCCTTAGACTTTCCTTGACCTGAAAGTGATGCCCAATCAACAGCTGTGAATAAAATGATGCGTGGAAAGTGAATAACATATTTCATTCACGATTTAAGGTGAATTCAGCCATTTTTAAAACTTGAACAATGACGTTATGTGTGTACTTCGCCAGTGTATTGTGTCCAAAAAGACAAAGTAAGACCGCATTCTATGACATCTGCATGCAATGCCTGTGGACAAGGCCTAGTAATCTCTGTTCAATGACTTTGGTGATTAATGCTAATGCTATGCAACGCAGGTTTAAATCCCGAGCCACTATAAAGCAGACCAGACAGGTAAACCACTGGGCCTGACCGCCAGGTTTACACGTACCTGGTTAGCTTAGCAGAAGTGCTTCAAATCCTTGAAGTACCAGTAGTCTGGTACCACCACTTACAAATAATGTGAGTCTGCATGTGAAGACTACATGACAAAAGCACGCCAGCATAGCAGCACCTTGACAATGTGTCATTATGTTGCTAATTTTGGCTAATCACTGCTATTAACTGTCTGCCTGTTGTGAGGGAATGGGTTTCTTGTCTGCAAAGCAAGAGGAAATGAGCATCGACTTTCGGTCAGGCCTATACAATTATGTATGAAAGAAGCAGAGAAACTATCCTGTTCTCATCTACTTTCTTGAACTGGTTT
Source organism: Lytechinus pictus (assembly GCF_037042905.1). Taxonomy (NCBI): domain Eukaryota; kingdom Metazoa; phylum Echinodermata; class Echinoidea; order Temnopleuroida; family Toxopneustidae; genus Lytechinus; species Lytechinus pictus. Next base: position 42,197,712 of record NC_087245.1, on the reverse strand, counting down.
GAAGTGGTTTCCCTTAAAAGACAAGTCCACCCCAACAAATAGTTGATTTGAATAAAAAGAGAAAAATCCAACAAGCATAACACTGAAAATATCATCAAAATCGGACGTAAAATAAGAAAGTTATGACATTTTAAAGTTTCGCTTAATTTCACAAAACAGTTACATGCACATCCTGGTCGGTATGCAAATGAGGAGACTATGACGTCATCCACTCACTATTTCTTTTGTATTTTATTATATGAAATATTCAAATTTTCTCCACATTATCAAGTGAAACGGCGATTAATTCCTCCCTGAACATGTGGAATTAGCATTGTTTAATACTATATGGTTCAGTCAAGTTGGTCCGTATGGTCAAATCTGTAAAAAATGAAATATTGTATAATTCAAACAATAAAAAACAAAAGAAATAGTGAGTGATGGACATCAACGAATGACTCATTTGCATGTCACTGAGTTGTGCATATCACTGTTTTGTGAAAAATAAGCAATACTTTAAAATGCCATAACTTTCTTATTTTACATCCAATTTTGATGAAATTTTCAGTGTTTTGCGAGTTTGAGTTTTTCTCTTTTCATTCAAATCAACATTTTTCTGGGGTGGACTTGACCTTTAAACCGGTTTATGAAACCAGTTTAGGAGATCTCTTCGCTTGCATTCTCATCACTATCTCCCGAACTGGTTTCCAGAACCACTTCACGTAGAGCAGTCTTGTTGCCATCAATTGGGTCACATGTTTCCTGCAAAATTAAAACATGGACCCTACATAAGGGCCCATTACTGAAACCAACAGGGAAGGAGGCATTCTACAAATAGTGTGTACCGAGGAGCACACCCAAAATGCACACACTCTCATACTTCCATGAAAAGAGTTCTTCCGAAAGAACACAATTGTCCTCACATACATGCTTAAACCAGTTTAACAAGGCAATGCAATCTCGAAAACCACATCACGAGGTGGTTTTCCAAACTGTTGGGTGTTTCATAAAGCGGTTGGTATGAAGTAAGCAACTTTACAATCGACTGGTGATCCTACATGTATCTTGTGGTAATTATATGGACCCATATTTTCATTGGTATTGATAAAGCTCCAAAGAGAGGATCACCAGTCGTTTGTAAAGTCACTCACAACAGCATGCAACAGCTTATTCTTGGTGTTGCACGATCTATCTCTTGGTTTCTTGCGAGCACTCGCACTTGTTGTAGACAATCAGACGAACTCGAGCTGGTCGTGACTGGTCGCATCTGAACTTTGAACATGTTCAAAATCCAAACGCGATCCAATACGATCAATTCACTCGCATATTATAAAAATTGTACCATCTGTCGGGCAATCATCGTGCGAGTGTTGTTCAACGTTGTATGACTTCATGCGAGAGGTGGCACATCTAAGTAGTCGCATTTAGTCCACTGGAGGTCGTACAACACTTGCACATGTGCTAGCGACCTATAGAGACTGGTCAGTCTTGCGACTGGGTGCAATAATATATAGGCCATAAGACAGTTGCAAGACTGGTTGCAACACGGCTTACAACATTGCACTACCGTTGCATTCGCAGGTAAATTTTAAAATATAAGTTCATTCTACATTGCCCGTGAGTCGATATTTCTGATGTCACTCCGTAACCGAGTATGGGTTCACATTTTAAGTCGTAATTAATAAAATAATACACCAATTATTTAATGTAATGCAACATATTAAAGCTAGAACAACATAGAATCCAATCAATAAATCAAAATTATGATAGCAATTCAAGATTCACAGAGTTTGAGCAATTTGTCTTTTCCTCAAATATGCATGTCCATTTTGCGTCACTCCGTAACCATGTTTATGAATATTCATATCTCATTAATTCAGTGGATCAAAATAACAAATGTTATTATTTTGAAAAGTGGGTTTCAGCAACTACTGTCAGGTACCATTTCTTTGCAAATAACTATTCAAATATGGCCGATATCTTTGTTTGAATGCAAAAAATTAGTTTCTGAATGTCACTCCGTAACCGTGGAACTGCCCAAAAGCAGTCATTCCATTCAGTCAATTGCATTACAGAGAGAGTTCAGCGCAAACAAACTGTTTTCAACTTCAATACATTCAAATGCAATTTCCAAAATAAAATGAAAGGGAAAAAAAAGAGGAAACCACTTATAATTACTACTTATATAATCAACAAAAAACAGATTACTATACATGTATGTCACTCTGTAAAAAAAAAAAAAAAAAAAAAACTTGATAAACTATTACTAGTGTTGGATATTTGAATAAAACAAAATGATATTTTTGGGGGTTACAAATGCAACATGAGAGCAGATTTGAAATAAACATTAAATAATCAATCAGCACTTGACTGGATCACAGCTAAAATATGTTTTGGTTTATCCCACTCCCATGTGCACACATTTTCTCAATGCATATTGGGGATAGACTCAAATCAATCAGTTCACACAGGAAAGACAATGAAATCAAACGAGATAAGCATAAAGACGTCATCATTGATTATTTCCTCTACCGACGACGAACGAGGAGTGAGGCCTCCACCATCTTCACAATCTCACTTTCATTTCAATGGGTTTGGGCATGCAAGGACCCGATCAATGGATTTGGATCCACCGAGGGAAATGCACTCATTGTTGGTTACCTGACATCTAGGCTATATGAGAATATGGCCGCACACAGCATAGGGGACAAGGGGGAGTTTCCCCGCTCCCTTTGACATTTTGAAATCCGTTCACAACTTTTCACAAATGCACCAAAAGCGTGCACAAAATCCTTCAATTTTCGCTTTAGAAAATGCATAAGTGCTCCCCAAAGACAAGCTTGGTCGCTTGACTCCCTCGCTTTCTGATTTGTAAAAAAATTGTTTATGCATCTTGCCCCTACCCCAAGAAAATATTCTGTGTATGTTAATGTATATAAGAAAACATGTTTGCAAATAATAATTCAGGTCCTTTCCAAAGGACCTAGGCTAGGTATGGAGATCTTTTAATGGTGACGCAACATATGCTCCTGCAACGGTTGCTCCGGTCTTAATATCTCCGAGGGCAAAGGGTTAGAGTTAGGATTGTAATAGGATTCTTGGTTCAGAGTAATGTAAAGAGAAGGATTTATTTAGTTCTGGAGATTTGGTCTAAGGTTCGGGTTACTGTAACATGCAGATTTTCCATCGGAGCAATTGTCGCTGGAGCAAATGTCGTGGAACCCTTTTAATTCCTTACCAAAGAGCACAAGGGCATTGTCTTGGTTTAAGAGCTGTGGGCAGTTGTAGAAACGGTTGCAATCTAATGCAATTCCAATAATCAAACTCAACTTGATTTTTACTTCTGATTTGTGGCAAGGTTTGGATAGAAGAAACCTTACAAAAAAATAAAAAATGAGAAGTTTTAGACACCCCTGACACACTTGACAATGGAAAGAGTTGTTTACACCAGGATATTCTGAAGTAAACATACAATCTTGAAATATGTAAAATCGACATGACATGTACCCGGATACATGAGGGAAATGTTGACATTTCAAAAGCCTTTGAAAAAATAATTGATAATTAGCAGGAAATAAATAAGGTATCAATGATTTCTGAAACTATACAAAAATCAAAGTAGCGTTCGAGAATTTCTGTAACTTATACGTATCACTGTAAGTGTTTTATAACTTATCTCTATCTTAAATTTCAATTTGATTCATTTATTAATTTCATGAAATACAAGGCAATTATGAAATAATGTGGTCAGGGATTACAATAAAAGCCATTGGCTTGCAAAACAACAATCTCAAGTCAAATAGCCTGCAGATTTGAAGAATTCTCTTTCTTGTATGCTAGCAAATCTTTCTCAAAGATCAAGACTGACTTGAGTGACTAGAGAAAAATCAAACAAGTATAATACTATTAAAGCATTTTACTAACATGTTCAAATTCTAATACTTTCACAAAACAGTTTTACGCAAGAAAAAATGTAGACAAATGAAAGAACTAATGATTTACATTATTTGCTTTCTATTTTTTCATTGAAAATAGTTACTTTTTGCCTAGTTCATGAAACTTGGACATATAAGAGTAACCATGTATCCCTGAATATCCTGTGCGTGTTTCAGGTCACATAACCAAGATCAAAGGTCATTTAAGGTCAATGAGCTTTGGCCTTGTTGAATTGGCGTCAGAACTTAGAAAGTTTATGCATCTATATATATGGTTATTTTGCACACATCTTAGGTCACATGATCATAGTCAAAGGTCATGTTGGGTCAATGGACATATTGTTTTATTATCATGAGTGTTTTCTTTTGTGAATAATTATTCAATGGCTGTTTTCAAAGTCAGCACTGCTGCTATATTGAATCGCGTAATGCAGGCGAGACAGCCAGCTCTGGCGTTCCACTTGTTTATGGTTGTAATATGCGTTCAGAGTTCCGACAACATGCAATGATAGCAAGTTACATAGGCTTCACCATACTAGTGACTTTTCAGTTCTGAAACAAAAGTCCACATGTTCAAAGAAATTTGCAGTTTCTGAATCTTTTTCTCGGGGAAAAGGTATGTAGGTTAGAAAAGAAGGGTAAGTGAAGAAAGATACGGACAGAGCTGTGACAGGGGTGGACTGCAATGACGAAGAAGAAAAATCAAGGTTGTCGAACTTGTACTTGTAGATACTTGTCACAAATTCCCGACAACTACTGGTTAGTGATTATCAATTATCATTATACATGTATATATAACCAAGCCCTGATGCATAGATTGATAGTGATTGTAATTACATTGAAGATTTAATACAAGGAGATCAGACTACACAAATACAAAACAAGAAGTCTTGTTACACTTTGTTTGTCTTTAACCAATACCATATTTCTGACTAGAGTACTGTGTGCCATAGATAGCTACTAGGCACAGCATCCAAGTTCCATTTATTATGCATGCATACCTATCAATACTACAGTCTCCATCTACATCTCCTGTCTGTCTGTCCGTCCATAATGTAGATCACATTTGTTACTTTCTCAGTCTCTGTCTCTTCCTCATCTTTCTCCAAGTACTTCTCCCTCTTATCCAACTTTTTCTCAATCATGGATGGTGTTTCACACAAATTTTTAAGCATGACTAAAAATCCCAGGGGGGGGGGGCAGTCAAATATATTGCTGCACACACGCGTGACCAAAAAAACGCGTTTAAAGGGGTGTTTTTTCAGTTTTGGACGCGGGCCGCGTGTGCACTATCAAAAACACTGATATTCAAAAAAAGGGGTAGTTTTGAAAGACTGGTCAATGGTCAATCGCAGGGTCATATGTATTTAGGGTATGTTTTTTTCCCAAGTTTCTTCCCCGGCAACAACTTGTTTAGGGGCCAAAATATGTAAATAAAGCCCGCGAAAAACTTGTCTAGGGGGTTATTTTGCACACAGAGAAAAACTTGTTTAGGGAGTGTTTGGAAATAATTTGGCCACGCTTGTGTACAGCAATACATTTGACTGCCCCCCCCCCCCCCAGGCTAAAAATCTCGGAGTTAGGTGTCATAAGAGAGTCTTGCATGTAAACTTTAACGTTGACCTGAAAATGACCTTTGACCTTACCATGTGACCTCCGACTGCAGCATAACATGCAGGTCCCCCAAGTCTATCTACCATCCAAGTTTGGTTGAAAAGTGACTTACGGTTGCGGAGTTAGGTGTCATAAGAGAGTCTTGCATGTAAACTTTAACGTTGACCTGAAAATGACCTTTGACCTTACCATGTGACCTCCGACTTTAGCATAACATGCACCTTTGACCTTACCATGTGACCTCCACCTGCAGCATAACATGCAGGTCCCCCAAGTCCATCTACCATCCAAGTTTGGTAGAAAAGTGACTTACGATTGCGGAGTTATGTGTCATAATGTTTGAAACGGACGGACGACAGACAACGGACGACATTTGGATCCCTAAGTCTCGCCTTCTCCTCTGGTGGGCGAGACAAAAATGTTACTCTCAAGCAACACTGACATTTCAGGATTGAAAGAAACCTTCTCTGACTTTCATAAATTTGCCATCTCTTAACAGTTTTCCCTACATGATTAGTACATTTGTTGACTTATTTTTTAATTCGTTTCATTCCATCTTCTTTTTTTCATTAAATAAATCGTAAGAGCATTTCATTCTCCTCAAGGAAGTGTAGCCTGGTTAGGAACAAAGGGTTCAAGGACAATTTCCCCAGGGGAACAACTTCCACACTCCACAGTAATATGAAAATTGTTTTTGAAGAAGTTGCCTTTGGATGTGATATCTGGGGAGAGATGTACTCCAGGGAGATTCCCACCTGGGGCCTTTTCATACTATGGTAACTTTGGCATTATGGCAGCTACCATGGTAACAGGGCTCAGCAGCCAATTGCAATCAGGGTTTCCAAGGTATTACAATAATCATGGCATAGTGAACATAGTTACAAGTTCCTAAGAAACATGGTCAAGATGACATGTGTTGTACAAAAATATTCATAGTGAAATATTGTCTAAAGGGGAATTGTCCTCCTGGGGAAGTTGACCTGTTATACTACTGAGGTAATCTGGGGAAACTGGGAATCATCACAGTAGAACTCTTGCCTTTACTACAAGGCTTCCCGCACTCTTGGGCATAAAGGTATCCCTTTATCAGGAAAGGATGTGGCTTTGTGTGACCCTATGTAACCTCCAACAAACTCCAGAAGTCTACATTTAGACTGATTTTTATCTCAAGGATGACTGCCATTTCCAAGCTGTGGCCTACTCCGCTTCACAAGACCGTAACATCACAACCTTTGACGCAAAATGCCACAAATGTTGCAAGCTTTGAAAATAAGATTGTCAAGAAGGATAAATTTTCTGAGGGTTATCTGCCGTGTCAGTTAAAATCAGAGGGGTGACTGGGTGGATGGTTAAATCTAGGTATAATTGCTGGAATTACCATGATTTAATCATTAGGATGAAAGTGCAGTCTCTACAGACAGTCCTATCGACGGGTCTCTGGGCTCTGAATCACTAGGTGGGGTGTTCTAAAGTCACTGCAGCATTAACATCCTTTGGCAAGGCATTGACCAACAATTGCCACTCTCAACCCAGGTGAAATTAGGCACTCATAATGAAGAACAATAACATCAGCAGCTACGTATTCAAGCACGGGTTACATTTTTGAGCACCAGAAGGAAATCAAATCTGAAGGACCTGCTGGTCGTAGATACCAGAGCCAACTTAGTCCAGAGACTTAAAATTTGAATTGGATAAAAAAAATATATATATATAAAAACTGATATAATCACAGTCCTTGTTTGATGGTTCAATTAGGAGTCCATTCAAAATCCAAGAAAAAATGAATTAACAGAGTGAAATCAAACTAGGTTTACAATCAAATTGAAATGTAATCAGATTTTAAAATAGCAAACCCATATCCATGATACAGTATGGTATTCTGAAATCCTGCCTGATCATGGATTTATGTTTAATCCCTATTACTTTGCAACACAAACGTGCCACACATCGGGTTGAATGAGCAAATGATGCCAAATGAATTTTATTGAAAGACAGCTTTATATTTTATATGATTTTTCTTTGTATGAAGATGTTAAATGTCTAGTAATGTTCATCTCACACATCCATGAGGATTGTAATGAATTTTTTCATACACATCAGAGCAGAATGATGAATAGACGAATGGAATATCATACATGTAAGTTTCAAACATTTACTTCATCGATGTATATATTTTCATCTAATTCAACCTACATTATTCACTAGTGTCGTACTTGTTTGATTTTAATCTGTTCTTTCAAGTCAACTTGATTTTGGGATGGACCTCCCCTCTATTCCTCAATGTTAACAATTACAGAAAATAAGATAAAACACCCACCTTGTTGATGTGCATCTATAGTCTCATCTTGTCTCAGAATGGAAATTTCCTCTTGCTCTGTAAAGAAAGAAAAGTGGGAAATAAATGAAGAGAAAAATGTTAATATATAAAAAAATTAGACCTAACGGGGGCCACCTCATAATGTATATGATATCAAGAAAACATTTGCTTCGGCATATAATCATAGATTTTAAAAGGAGAGCAGCTCTCAAAACATGAAAAGTAAAGTCACACTCTTCGTCAGTGCCCATGATGTGACAAAATGGGAAGAAAATTCAAAATCCTTTTTTTTTTATGGTGGGGAGGGGGCAAATGTAGCCCCATTGAACACTCTTAACCATTATGATGTACTATTTTTCCATGTACTGATATGAAAACTGTTACCATTCAAACAAAACCTGAACACTCATCTCAAAATGCCACTGTATTTGTTCTTAAAGAAAAGACAGATCTCTGACTGACATCTTGGAAAGTGGAAATTTTAAAAGAGTGCTTTTCGGAGAATATGCACCACTTGTAATCTGAACTGAATCGCTATACAAAATAAATGCTCCCTGACGTAACTATTGTGGTTGAAAAAGAGTGAAAGTTTCCACTAATATTGGATTTGTCAAGAGGGTAATCTAATGCACATTGGTCGCTCTGCATACCACCATAACAGATCTGATACTTCAGAGCACATCCCTGTTCAGAGGAACTGAGAGTCAATTAACTCGGTGGGAAAAAGAAGGGAAAAGAAGCGGGGGGGGGGGGGGGAATGACATAAACCTCAGGCAGTACTACTGATATATACATGTGCATCAATCAAACATGACTAAATTACAGCCGTTAGATAAAACAAAACAAAGTTTTTGAGCAGGAAGGAAGGAAGTGAGAGTAGGGTGGCGATTGAAAGGGTACACCTTTGAATTTAAAGACAATACCAGTTGTGGTAACGATCTCAAAATGAGTTTGAACGAAATCCGATAAAATAACGACCTAAGTGTTTGTCTGTAATCAAATTTTAAAAAAATATGTGCCAACTGGCTCTGGAAAAAAGTGTAATTGCTGAGAAATGAGAAAAACAAGCATGGAACTCCATAAAGTGTCGCAATTTTGATACACATTGACTCTTGCAATGATGCTTTATATTGCCCAGCAAAATAAATAATAAATGGGGAGGGGTCAAGGGGGGGGGGGCATTAGCCCCTCAAACTCTTGAAATAGCCAATTTGGGAACACATGGTACAGTACCATACTCACTCTCATACCCCTTTCATATTGCGCCTTTCACCGGCGAACTTCACCGGCGAAGTTCGCCAGCGAAGGGGAAAGTGTCCAGTATGAAAGGTACACAGGAGAACTTCACCGGTGAAGTTCGCCGGTGAACTTCTCCACCTCTAGAGGTGGAGAACTTCGCCGGCGAAACTGTTTCACCGGTGAAGTTCGCCGGTGAAAAGGCCAGTATGAAAGCAAACCGGAGAACTTCTCCTCTTTAATGACGTCAGAGGTCAATTTTTTTCTCTCCCAAAGTCTCCTGCACCGAGATTCCGCGCGCGATAGTTGCAAGCTCAGCTGAATGCTATGGCCAAGTAGATACCCTCGAACATTTTTTTTTTACTAACAATATTTATTAAAAAGCACTTTTAACATGTATAAAATGCGCTAAGATATAAAAACAAGGTGATATTGTTTGTTTTTATCGTAATACTTCCAAAATGTGTTGTAATTAATTTTTTTGATACCTTTTTGTAATAGGTAAGAAGTAATGTTTACAATTTTCTTTCGTTTGTTCTGCAATCGCCCGTTGACTTTCGCCGGGGAAGAAATGTCAGTGCGAAAGGGTACATTTTTTTCTTCGCCGGGGAAGTGAGGAATGCGAGGCGGAGAAGTTCGCCGGCGAAGTTCGCCGGTGAAAAATGAAGAGGGCACTATGAAAGGGGTATCAGGTACATATACACCCCTTTTGCAGCCAAACATTTTTTGTATGACCTTCATGTTATGATGCCACCATATTGATGGCATTCCAACAAAACAAACTCAGCATGACTTTGTATGGACAAAATAGAACATGGATCTTGGTGCAATAAATATTATGAAGGCAGTCCTATATAGAGAAATCTACATTGCAGAAGGTTTAGCCTACATGTACATTGTACATGCAAAAGTTCAAGTGTCCTTTCAGAATGTGCATTGAATACCTAGAGACAGTGATTTTCCGTTTCCAAAAATGGTCTTTTCCGTTTCTGAAAATCTGTATTCCGTTTTAACTTGATCTACAAATGGAAATTCCGTTTTGTCATTGAAGGTGAATTCCATGAGTTTTTACATGAAAAGTATAAGAACCAAATGGAATTTCCATTTTATTTACCGGTAAAACGGAAAATCACTGTCCCTAATTATACCCAACCCCTACCCCATCCCAAATTTAGAAACATAATGTGTCCACTTTTCAAACATGTACCTTGCTATCATATAGATTTTTCCTGAAAGTGTGATTAAAAAAGGAATAGGGCTATGCCTATAGGGCCTACTTTTTTTTAAATACAACACGTCTTCACAAGAAACAAAATATATATCTTCAGTAAAATTCAGAATATCTGGTGACTGCACCAAAGCTTTTTTTATTCTTCTATTTTCTGCTTTATCGTCATGACTCGTCACCATTTATTTATAGTACGTAGTGTGAGAGAGTTAAGAGGCTGGATTCTAAACACCACTTTGACACTGATTTGAACTCTACTGAGGTCCTAAGGTCACGCGAGGGGATTGATTCTGTACTTGAGCCCATGGCTAGATTCAATGCCGACAACGGTGTCTGCTTGAAATACTCCATTCAATGAAATACAGAGAAGAGGAAAAGGTAAAGTATTGATATCACTAAATATTGCTTTGTCACTGTGATCTAGAACTGAAGAAGATGAACTCAGGAGCAGAGTTTCATCTTTCAGTTTCGTAAGCCCAAATTAGGACTTGCCGAGCTGTCAGATTGCACGGTAGAAGTGACAGAACTGGTTAATGGATTTAGAAAGATGTGTGAGACTGAATCATGTCTGTTTTGATAAGGTTTTAGTCAAAGTGATTCACTGAATAAAAAAAAATAAAAAAAGTTTGATCAACTCTGAAGCAAGTTTACAGACATGTTGGTAAACAATGATGTGTTTTGAAACAAGTTTATATTTTAGCACTATAAAAGTTGGGTAAAATGGTCAGGCCAGTCATTTCAGGATTTGGGAGTTTCTCGAGTAGGCAGGCTACATGCTCATACTTCATTACTTCATGAAGAACTTCAGGAGCGCATGAGGGCATTTCATGAAAGTTGTCCGCACTGACTAAATTGTCAGCTCTGCTCATTTCAGTGAAATCTTTGTTTTTTATTGGCTCAGAAGATCAGGCCTCTGACTGTTACACATTTGGTACCTGTACTCGCAGTAGAAGAAAGACAACTTTTCAGTACTGACAACTGTCATGAAACGGTCCCCTGAGCTGGTCCTCATGTTCAGTTACATCCCCTTGAGTTAACTGTTATCATCACTGTCACTGCATCATCATGACAATATAGTATAGGCTTACATGGAGATAAATTTACAGGACTTGGAAAAAGGGCAACACAACAGTTAGGGAGTGTGGCACAAAACTTACTGAGAAAATAGGATATAAAAAGGCAAAAGGAAAAGTAGAAGAATAAAATAAAACAGAATGAGGGATAAAAGAAAGAGATTCTGAAAGATCTTGGGTGGAGCAGTGTCATGACATGTAGCCAACATATCTATCCCCGAATCTCAGGTTTACTCTTCTTATAAACTTGAGGTTGCCCTCGGAGCTACAGCGGGGGAGGAAACACGAAAGATAGAAGGTCGGGCAGAGCCTGGTCCATCGACCCGAGCCAAATGACAATTATGGAAACCCCCTCAGAGCAAAATCTCTAAACCACAACACCATCCAATGACGAAGTCCTCGCTGGTACTCCCGATAACGCTCGCTTTCATTTTTAGACATCCCCTTGCTCGGTTCAGCCAGCATCCTCTCTCCCTCTCTCTCTGCCAGCTGGCAGGGGGAGTAGATACATAATTTGTTGACATTCACTTTGCCAAGCAAAGGACTCCCCCACGACGAACCCCCCACCCCACCCCGCCACTCCCCATATATACCCTCACACATATCTACATAAAGGAAAAGTACATGTAAAGTCATCTGATATTCAGACCCTTTAATAACCATTTTCATTTAGATTTAAAGAATGAATGTTGAGATGGCTGCCTTTCAGCTTTTTGAAGTAAACTGTTTGAATAAGGATGATAACTCCACTGAACTGTATTTATTTTTAAAGGATATTTAGCAAAAATTTCAACCAGAGCTGAGTTTATATTTCTTCCCTTTCCATCTTTTCTTCCCAATATCTTGTCTTGTCTGTTTTTGTTAATATTTCAAGTACATATGTATCCAGTAATTTATTCATAAATCCATTTATCATTTAGTTATTTTTTTATCAATATTTATTCTTATTTTCATATTAGAGTTTATTAACATACATGTAGGTAGGTCCATGGTTATAGCAGTTGGAGAAATGCCCATATCTAGATGACTCAATGTGAAATACAAATTATTTTTCAAAATGCAGTGGCCAAATTTATGATCTCATCTATCAAGGCTGCTCCTTTTTTACTTTAAAACTTTAGCCAACATTGTCCTGTACCTGGTGCATAGTTGGAAAAGATTTAATAACGCCAAAGTAATGGCATGATTACACATTTCTCACAGAAAGTGCATTAATATGAATGTGCTTTATAAAACAATGTAGGGGTGAAATTTACATTTTCTGGGACTTCTAAATTTATAGCTCACCAGCCCAAATTCGGTATACTTTAGTTTAGACCCTATAGGAATTGCAGCGGCTCTTATTAGGTTTTCTGGGGCTCTAACAGTGTTGGCAATCACCATGAACGTGTTACGCTTATTTTTTTGTGTGTCAAAGGATTTGGGAAAATCATAACATATTGGCTTTGTAGGAACATCACCTTTCAAATTGCACCTTTTCCATTGTTTAATGTTTACATTTCATATTTCTTACACTAGGTAGTTTCAAACCGAAGTTCGTCAGTTCCAGGTATTTTCTGATCGGGAAATTTACCCCGATCAGAAAATACCAGGTAATTTTGGAAATGTGACAGCAAATTACGCGTTATCTCCCCGAAAGAAAATACCCGCCAAATAGTAGGTACTTGTCAAAATTACGAGAACTTTCACGGAGATTTTTCCAAGGTCGCAGGTATTTTGGCAATGTGAAAGCAAATTACAGGAACTTTTAGCACAGCGAATAGGAGGGCATGGGCGCTGTAGGTGGCTGCTGAGCTAGCGATTTTGAATCTCGTGCCTTGCTTGCTTATCAGACCATACTGCGCATGCTCGTAACTTCAGGAACTTATTCCGAAGGATATGTTTCGGGGTGGTGTTAATTGTGGGAATAATTAATGGGTATTTACTTGCCGAAAAAAAATTCTCGTAAATTTAACGGGGATTCTTGTGATCATGGCGGTTTGAAACCACTACTGAATAACAAAATTGCCAGAATGCAACATCTATGGGTAAACCATGTTTCAAGGATAAAGAAAAAACTCATAATGTAACTGAATACATAAAAGTTGTAATAAAATCAAGGTCTGGTTTTCGCTTTATCTCGCCCATATGGTCAGAGGGCAAACCCCTGAGTTTCCTGACAATGTTTTCCTGTTCTGGAAATGATTTATGCAGTCCAACCTTGAGGATTTCATGTACTCAAAATTAAAAAGAAAAAAAGAGAAAGGAAATTTTACTTTAATATCATATGATACCTTGAAGAACTACTTAATAACAATTCAGACAGACCTTGATTTCCAGGTCCATGGGCCAGTGAACATAGGTGATTATTTCTTTTTTATTCTTATTTTATTTTGGGGGCATTAAATCAGTTGCATCATGGTTCACTTCCACTGCACATCTGATCACAGATAGGTTGGGAGTATAAAAACATTGGGAATATAAAAACATATGTAGGTAATGACCGATTATGTAACTAGCTGTATGGCATTACCAAGAAAATATGATCCAGAGGATTTCTACCTCAACAAAGTGAAGGCCGACAAGAACCCCACCAAGGCCTAGGGCCAGGCACTGCTGAAATCCATGGTGAAAATCCCACTTTATAGTGAACATACTGAGGCAGGTATATACATACAAGTCTTAAATTTGGTTAATGTTGGAAGCTGCAATATAAATTATGTAATGAGAGAAAGTGTTCTCGGAATTTCATGTTATCAATGAAGTGACAGTTGTGTTCAAAGCCCTAACGCGCCCCCATATTGAAAAAATAGGCTAGTAGGCCTATAAAAAACTTCAGATTGGAATGACAAAATTTTATCAGGATCTATTATTCATCCTTCGCATCTTGCATAAAAAGAGGTCAATACCCGAGATGATAATACATACGTGAAATACAAGGGCTGCGGAAGCGGGGGGGGGGGGGGTACAAAAACATTAAAATGACCATATGATTGTGATTTTTTGCATGGTCAGCCCCCCCACGTTTGGCTCAGCCCCCTCACTTTGAAAACCGTTCTGCGGCCCCTGAAATAAAAGTATACTACCACTGGGTTTAAAGGAAAATGAAACTCTTGGAGCAAGTTAGCTTTTGTAAAGGAAGAAAAATCAAAGAAAAAGATCAACAAAAGTTTGAGTAAAATAGGACTAGCAATAGAAGAGTTATGAGCATCTGAATGTCGAGATCACTAATGCTATGGAGATCCTCCCATTGGCAATGCGACCAAGATCTATGATGTCACAGATGAACAACTCTCCCCTTTTGGACACTGAAAATATACCCCAAAACATCTCTTTTTGCTCATTCTAATCATATGACAAACGATTCATCAATGATATAATGTTGTGAAACCTCTGTACTTGTCCTCTCATAAAGAGAACACCTCATCTTGTGATAGACTCTATATTAGTGAGAATATAAGTGAAATAAGTACTAAAATAATGAGGGAGTTGTACGTGTGTGACATCTCAGATCTTGGTCGCATTGCCAATGGGAGGATCTACATGGCATTAGTGATCTCAATATTCAAATGCTCATAACTTTCTTATTATTCATTCAATCTTCCTCAAACTTTCAACAATATGTTTCTTTGATTTTTCTCTTTGATATGGATTCAGCTGGTTTCAAGGGTTTCATTCTTTAACAGTTCTTGAAGCTTATACTGTACACGTAATGTAGGATTGGATTTGGAATTGTTAATTTGCTAATGAATAAGACAAATTGATCCTGCAAGTGTCATCCCTTTGGCCAGGTCTTGAAGTCTTTTTATCATGACAACAAGCAAACAATAGGCCTACATTTCTATGGATGGCCTAAAGGTGGTTTCAGACCGCCTCGAAGTTCGTCAGTTCCAGGTATTCTCTGATCGGGAAATTTACCCCGATCAGAAAATACCAGGTATTTTGGTAATGTGAAAGCAAACTACGCGTAATTTCCCCAAAAGAAAATACCCGCTAAATAGTAGGTACTTGGCGAAATTAGGAGAACTTTCGCGGGGATTTTTTCAAGGTCGCAGGTATTTTGGCGATGTGAAAGCAAATTACGGGAACTTTTAGCCCAGCGTGTCGTTGGGTGCGGCGCCGTGGGTGGCTGCTGGGCTAGTGATTTTGAATCTCGCGCCTTGCCTGCTTATCAGACCATACTGCGCATGCTCGTAACTTCAGGAACTTATCCCGAAGGGTATGTTTCAGGGCGGTGTGAATGCAGGAATAATTAATGGGTATTTTTCAGCCTAAAAAAGTTCTCGTAATTTAACGGGGAATCTTGTGATCGAGGCGGTTTGAAACCACCTATTGTCTCTCATAATTGCTAGATACACTGATTGTATTCTATATAGCATGCCGTGGTCTATTATCATTAAACTCTTGCTTAACTTATTATTAAAAGCCACAAATGAACAGTTTGTTAACATTGCATATAACTGCTCTTTCAATCTTGTTATAGTGGTGAAGACAACTATATTGATTTTCTGACTAGAATTTCATCAATTCAATCGGCCCTTAACATTTTGTTTCAAATGTGTGCTATATACTACATAATATGGATGGCACAGAAAACAAAATGCACTTGTTGAAATTAAAATTGCTTTGTAACCACAATATTTGCTGACACCAATCACATTGCACGTGTTGACACAAATAAGGTGCCAAGACAAATATTCTTCATACATCAAATATCTAGAGCTGAGAAAAACAAACTACAAATAAAATCAATCAGGCGAGGGCAATTCCATCTCTAATTCATAATTTCATTGATTTACATTGTAGGCCTAGAAGCCTCTACCTCTGCCAAGACCCCCAAATACAATGCAGATCAGAATAATCTCGATCAGCAATAAAAATTTGCGTTCATGACTTCAGAAATAGTGCGAGACTGTCCGTGCATTATTTTTCTCCTCCGAGTGCAACTAAAGCCTGGAGTGAACACACCCATTGGTGCCCTTCCACTCTTCAGTGCAGACAGATCACCCACTGCTCCATTGATACTGATCAAAGCAAATAAAATTCCAAACTTTTTAGACTTTTCTTTTCAGCTGGGAGTTTCAGATTTATGGGTTCTCTTCCACATACCTGTCTGATGATATACACACATGACCTTTGACCTTTAAAGGTAGTGTTGTTCCAATAATGTGTGCAAAAAGTTCAAAGAACCAATTCAAATACTATTCATATATTCCACAAACAGGTCTGTAATGAATGAATTGGAGTTAAAAAAAGTATAAATGACTGGTAATAAATTACACAAGACTTGCACAAGAAGAAGTGCCTCTGATAATTTTCTAATAAAATATTTTTATTTCCATAAGCCTTAACGAAGAGACAAACATTAATAATTACATGAATGAAGGTATAATTTTGCCGAATTAATGGTTACCAAAAACTCAGGCAAAAAAACATTCATTCATTTTTTATTTCTTATTCATTTATTTTTTATTTCATTTTATTCTATTTCATTTATTTATTTATTTTTTTTTTTTTTTTTTGGGGGGGGGCTTCTTTCACAACTTGCTGCCTAAAAACGCAACATTACATAAGCTTTAAACTTTGCTATGAATGTGGATTTCCAGAGCTCCCTTTTAATGTTTCCAGGGCTCTTTTGAACATTTTAGGGGCTAAATCGCCCCGAGCCACTAGCCCATGTGTAACGTTTTGCTGCAAGAACACCAAGTATCATGATTTTCAAGTGTGAACACATCGGAATAGGTTTGCTCAACTGGCTGTCCGCTGTCACAATATTGTGCATGTAAAATGCAAGTGGAACTGGCACCAAAGCCACACTGACAATTTGATTATTTGTTTGGTGCCACAAGGGCGTTGATGATCCTTGTTGTCTTCAAACTGAGATACTCTATAAAGATCACAATGATTCATCAATATCGAATATCATTAGAATCATAGGCTATGGTATAGGCCTACATGTACATGGAAAATAGAGTAGTATCAAAAAGGGCATTTTTCTACATTTCTTGTCTACTAGTTGAGCATTTCACAACTCATCAATGGGTAAACTAATCCTACAGACACTGACTATACTAGACATCCCTTCTGCTTATTGATAGGGTAAACAAATTCACCATACCATTCTCTGGAAAACAATAGCATTTTACATGGGAATTGGGTGCCCTTTGTACCTGGTATGACTATGGGGCATATTGGATGCATACAGTAACTGGATTTTACATGGAATTCGGAATATAGTTAGGGTTATGTTTTCCGTTATTGAGTAAAAAAAGAAATATTTCATACTCTTGATTGTGTGATAACACCAGCCCCCCCCCAAAAAAAAAAAAAAATTGTGCATCAATGTTTTGTGAAAATAAGAAAAAAAAAGGAAATTCTGAATTCTAATTTTTCAATTGATTCTGATAATACTGCAACAATAACATATGACATTTACATTTTATTAGGGCCTTCACCTGTCTTTTGCTCAAGATAAAGGCAGCAGAAAATGGTAAATGCCATGGTATATGCCTATATGGCCATATTTGTGTCCTTTCCTTCAAATGCCATTTTCTTTGTCACCCACAGGGGCGTTTCCC
This sequence comes from Lytechinus pictus, assembly GCF_037042905.1. Taxonomy (NCBI): domain Eukaryota; kingdom Metazoa; phylum Echinodermata; class Echinoidea; order Temnopleuroida; family Toxopneustidae; genus Lytechinus; species Lytechinus pictus. The sequence goes on along the minus strand of NC_087245.1, from coordinate 42,179,773 downwards.
CTTCACCCATGCTATGGTTCTCCAAGGATGAAAGCCAAGTACTGACTGAGAAGAAATATACAATCAAGTCATAAATCTGTACAGACTTGCTGTGTTCATAAAATTATACCTTTTGCAAGATCAACAAATGTAGATCTACGTTAAAAAAATTGATTATTCATGATGACAATTTGTATGATGAAAATCCAGTTCTCCCTTTTTTTTTGGATGGGGGAGGACTGTTGAATGATTCTTACAAGTATTTCTTTTTTATATCCTTCATATGTAAATTTAAAGGACAAGTTCACCCCAGAAAAATGTTGATTTAAAAAGAAATCAAACTAGAATAAAGCTGAAAATTTTATCAAAATCAGTTGTAAAATAAATAAAATTATGACGTTCAAAAGTTTTGCCATTTTTTTCACATGTCACATAACTCAGTGACATGCAAATGAGACAGTAGATGATGTCCCTTGCTCACTATTTCTTTTGTTTTTTATTGTTTGAATTATACAATATTTTATTTCTACAGATTTGACAATAGGGACCAACTTGACTAAACCATATAGTATCAAACAATGCTAATTCCACTTGTTCAGGTAGGAATTACGCATTGTTTCACTTGAGGAAGAAAATGAGGAGAAAATTAGAATATTGAATATTTCATATAATAAAATACAAAACAAATAGTGAGTGGATGACATCATCAGTCTCATTTGCATACCGCTAAGGATGTGCATATAACTGTTTGTAAAATTATGCGAAACTTTAAAATGTCATAACTTTCTTATTTTACATCCAATTTGATGAAATTTCCAGTGTTATGCTTGTTGGACTTTTCTCTTTTTATTTGAATCAACTTTTTGTTGGGGTGGACTTCCTTTTAGCAAAGAAATAATGATACTCAGTTCTCATTACCGTAATCATCATCACCATCATCATAGTCGTATTACTCTCATTTTTTCTTTCTTTCTAATTTCCCCTAATGTAGCTCCGCTATGCCAAGCATTAGCCAATGAAGTTCATGTTTCCTTGTTACAGCATGAAAAAAACTTTCAGATCCGCCTTTTTGCACCTGTTAGGAAACATCAAATTTGTTTGGAATGTGTGCGTTTTATTAAGACTAGGGCAAGCCCTGAAGTCATACAATAGAGCACTGACTGGCAGATTAATCTAAAGGATATACAGTCTAAATTTATCCCATTCTAGGCTAATCAAGCCAGGGCTATCTTTATTTAGGAATTATCTCCCTAGAAAGGATATGAAACTTGCTCTCTGATCTCTATGAATGTACCTATATACACGCAAAGCCATTAATTTGGCTTTCATGATAGATAATGAAGTAAAAGATACATGGAAATGTTGAGAAGATTGCGAGGGATCATTCACAGGGCACAGGAATTGCAGGTTATGCATCTTTTAGGGTACAGTAGCAAAACTCACACATATACAGAAGGCCTATCCACATGTAAAATACAAGAAAAATGTGTATCAGTCAACCCAGGAGAATCTGGAGTTAACCACAAGAAAGGCATATCAGGAATTTGCACAAATTATGAAAAGACTGTTCTTTGTGTATTATTATAAATCATATTACACCCACAGACATCCCAGCATTATGATGCAGCTATCATAATTCATGTTACCCCAAACTAATTTGTTGAATATACAGTCTCCTTATCATTCATACAGCTCTTAAACAAAATACTACATACAATGTAGGTGAACAAACTTTCAAAAAGAGTACAGGTGCCAGTAGCTCGCCTTGGGGTTCACCAGGAGCCTGTCATGTACAGTGCAATGATAAAATCTTACATAATGAGAACAGAGTTGAGGTTTAGCACATATCCCATGGCACCAACAGGCCCGTTAAACAGTATCTCATTCTCGGCTTTTCTGTGATTTCCGCAAGGCACCATTGTTTTTGTCTGACTTCCGCTGACAAGGTATGTGCCTCCTTTTTTTTGTCTGTAACTCTTCCTCTCGACCTTTCACTCTATATACTGTTTATTCTATCCCACCCATCGCTCTAAACATCTTCCTCTTTGCTTGCCGGTGAATGCATGGAAGTAGGAGATAAGATCAAAATAAACTCATTCCACCTTCCTATAGCATACAGTTTGGAAAGAATTTTTATTGCCAATTATTCAGTGAGTTTTAGCAATGTAAAATATGAAGGGTGTTGTGGTCTTGTGGTAAGGACTCTCGTCTTTCAATCTGAGGGACATGGGTTCGATTCCCAGCCATGGCATGTTTTCCTTCAGCAGGAAACTTATCCACATTGTGCTACACTCAACCCAGGTAAGGTACATGTACATTGTAAATGGGTACCGGCAGGAATTAATTCCTCAAAAAGCTGTGGGCACCGGTTTCGGTAGACTAGATTAGCCAGGGTAATATACATGTACGAGTGCCTAACAAGGTGGATACATTCGCTATACAAATCCTATATTATTTATTTCTTAATATCCAGAGATTACCTCATAACTCAGCATTACTTAATTTCCATACAGTATGCACTACATGTATGTTGTAGGGCCGAGTCAAAACGTTAAATGCCATTCAAACAAGCATACCATCAGGCCTAAACGTTTTCCTATTTTGACAACCATTTGACCGTATTGAGGGTAGAAAAAAAAAATATGTCAGTGTCTAATTCCTGACGCTCACTGCAGAAGCAAAGTTTTGTAAAAAAAAAAAAAAAAACATACAGACATGTTCATGTGTAAGGCCTGCAAGCCTACAGTACATGTACATGACTTGCTTGTTACCAGCGGAAGCTAAGTGTATGATGTGCACTTTAGGTTCTCTGTACCTTTTAAGTTAAACTTCCCCTCCCTTTGCCATTGAGAATGGGCCCCTTTGCTAACCCTGATCAACAACGAAGGGCCCCCTCCATCTGAGCGTTGAAGAACCTCTCTCGGAACGTCGAACCTCCTTTCTTTCACTCAGGTTCATGCATCAATTGCCGCATTGCATCCCAATGATCACTGGTGCATCTTGAATTCACGGGTCAGTGCGATAAATTAGAGCTATTTCTTCCATTACGCACTGACCGGTCGTCAACCTGCCGGCCGGCTATGACTCATAAACCGCGTTCGCACTTTTCAATTTTTGGAAAACTGAAACCTATGTCATCAAAACTATTTCTGATCAACCGCTGTGGTACATGTAAGAAAGAAGCAACAAGCCACTCATACTGCAGACAGTTGTTTTCTACTACGATACTATCATCTTCTATTATTTATTATTAACCTGCTGCCTTGTGCAACAGGTTGATCCATGCATACAGTAAGTCATCAAGATGTCCTCTGGCAAGATGTCAGTCCATGCCACTCTCCACCCAGGTATTAAACTACCAAAGACTCAAATGCCTAGCAATGGAGTCTTGAAACTCTTGCTGGAATGCTAAATGGGGAATGGAAAAGATGTATACATTGTGTATGGGCATTTCAGGATCTGATGAGTGGGGGAGTAATAACTACAATGTAAAAGCGCTTAGAAACAAATTATGAAGCGCTACATAAATTTTAAGGGGTACTCTGAGTCTAGGATGACTATAATATGATTTGAACAGATAAAGAAAAATCTGACAAACAAAACAGTGAAAATTTGATCAAAAACGGACAAGGAATAATAAAGATATGGCATTCCAAGCATTATTCCGCTGAAGCAGTTCTATGGATGTCTTCAAGTTCATGAATATTCAATGAGAAACTGATGTCATATCCCCATTTGTTCTTTTGTATTTTTTTATTATAAAAAATTCGGTTTATTCATTTCTTTTCCTTCAGGAACCAAAAACATTGGAATGACAAGTTGACAACTGATCTAGTGGATTACATATTCATTGCTGCAACTTCTATCATTAGGGAGACATATATATGATTCTCAAATGTATGAAAAATGAAATAATCATGATTTCATGAAATAACATTTAATAAGGAAAGTGGGGATGTGACATCATCAGCCCACCTAATGAATATTCATGATGACATGCATGTAACGGTTTTCACAAAATATTTCTGAACTTAAAAATTCAATAACTTCGCTATCATATTTTGCTGAAATTTTCAGCATTTTGCTCTGTGAATTGTACTTTATTTACGTGTATTTGGATGAAATATCTTCAGCCCGGAGCACCCCTTTAAGTACAATGTACCTCAGCTTTCTTTAATCATGGTAGGGTCTTTTAATAGAAAATTAAAAACTGTTCGGGTGGACCTACACGTAGTCATCCTGTAGAGGTGTTGGCCATACATTGTAATACAGACCCGGTGAATGAAGTTATACAAATGTTATTCGTTCAAGAGCATGCTTTTACACTGAAGTGTATGTGTACACTGTACAGTGTGTATAATTTTTTGGAGTGAATGGTCTACAGGTGAACTTGAACTAGGGTCTGATGATATGCAGACTAATGGCAGTGAGTCACACCATTAAATTTGGTTAACTCCCAGATAATGATGATTAGACCACAGACAATTGGATGATGACCACTGTTGGTTTGATGGGTCGAGTTATGTAATACCCCCCTCATCAATTTAACTGTTCATGTGTAGTCTCAAAGCCCAGACTCGGCTTGGATGTTAATCATGGTCTTAATTGACCAGTTCGTAGTTACTTCATGGACAATTTTGGTCAAATGACCTTTCATTTCTTTCATTTATGTGATAGGCAGATTTCAAAGCAAGATATTACGAATACGTATGCATGCCTTACATAGCGGGATGAAGAAATTGAATAGACCAGGTGACTAAAATAGCACATCCATGAACACTCCATGAAGGTATTTGTTGCATTTCTACTTTGAATGCATATTAGAGGATGAATGTACTTGGCAAACTGTGAAATATACCAGTAATTCGTGGACGCATTGTTTTTTGTGGATGTGAATGAAAAAACACAATTCAAAAGAATATATGAATAATCAAGACATCGAAGGTGGTGCTTATCTCATTAAATTTTAAACCACCATGTCACTTTAGTTCAAATGACCTTCCTCTGATCATGCGCAGAATCTTCTGATCATGCGCAGAGTGGAACTACGAACTGGCTTATTGCAACTTTGCAAGCAAAATTGACAATACAAATTTATGTAAAGGCCTAGAAAAAAAAAGTTGCAATGTACATGTAGGTTCCTTACTCTTAAAAGGGTGATAGTGTAAACATTTAAATCAACACATGTTATCAAAACAGAAAGTGAGTACAGGCCTGGTGAGTATATGACAAATTTTCTCACTTTCTTTTAAGCTTCATTGATTTTTTTTTCACATTTATATTTGTGAACTTGGAATAAATCAAAATGATAATATCTGGGGTTTAATCTGGTATACATCTAAAATGTACACATACAGTGTAATTTTATATGTACAGGTGGCTTTTTTCTCAACTTTCTCTTTCCCCATTTAATACCATCAAAAGTCTTTGTTCTGCTATATTGTCTGAACTTTGTGAGTACGCTAATCAAAACAAAGTGGTTTAAATAGTGGTTTTTATTACACCCCGTTGTAAAATTACAGATTTTATCAGTTACAACAAGAAGTACTAGAGTGGAGACGTGACTTCACGTGAGTCATTCAAGAGTACTTCATATAGGCCTACACATACATCTACATTTACATCATGAAGCCTTTATATATGGCTCTTGACTGAACTGAATCTGGTGCATTCAGGCACAATTTGGGGTACAATGCGTTTTGATTCTTTTAAAACATATATCATTAAAGGACAAGTCCACCCCAACAAAAAGTTGATTTGAATAAAAAGAAAAAAATCCAACAAGCATACAACTGAAAATTTCATCAAAATCGGATGTGAAATAAGAAAGTTATGACATTTTATAGTTTCGCTTAATTTCACAAAACAGTTATATGCACATCCTGGTCTGTATGCAAATGAGGAGACTAATGACGTCATCCACTCACTATTTCTTTTGTATCTTATTATATGAAATATTCTAATTTTCTCCTCATTGCCAAGTGAAACAACGATTAATTCCTCCCTGAACATGTGGAATTAGCATTGTTTAATACTATATATGGTTCAACCAATATGGTCCTTATTGTCAAATTTGTAAAAAATGAAATATTATTATATTGTATTATTCAAACAATAAAAAACAAAAGAAATAGTGAGTGAGGGACATCATCGGCTATCTCATTTGCATGTCACTCAGTTGTGCATATCACTGTTTTGTGAAAAATAATCGAAACTTTAAAATGTCATAACTTTCTTATTTTACATCCGATTTTGATGAAATTTTCAGTGTTGTGCTAGTTTGATTTTTCTCTATATATTCAAATTAACATTTTTCTGGGGTGGACTTGACCTTTAAGCCCTTTCTCAGCATCCTCCCAGATCTCTGGGCCTAGACCTACAATGTAAATTTTTTCCCTTCTACTACCCCCCCCCCCTCCCCTATGCTAAAAGTTGAACATAATAGGAGGACCTCAGTATTCAACAGAAGATAAAGTTGGCATTTTTGTAGACATTGTAAGAACTACACACGACAGTGTGAAGCAGGGTGATGTTGATCTTTCTGATCTAGACAACCCCCACCCCCCCCCCCACCCAAAAAAACCCCACTTGCTTCAAATCCAATGAGCAAAGGTTTAGAAAATATGAACAAAAGACAAGGAAAACAAACTTGTCCATGGAATCTCTGAATGGTTTATTCAGCAAGTAATCTTCAGGTATGTGCTTTTTAACAGGGTGGAGGTGATGATTTTAAACCGCTTTCATGAGGGTACATTTTCTCCATCCTTTTTACTTAGGGGGGGGGGGCAGACTTTCATACTTAAGGGGATACTTCAGACTGAAAAAACACTATCTTTATATCAAAAAATAAAGTAAAATTTGATGAGAAAAAATACTGGAAACTTCATCAATCTCTGATTTAAAAAATTGTTGAATTTTGAAGTTAAATGTAAAATAAAGTATAAATGAGCGCCTTCATTCCATGTACATAAATCACTACACTGTAATTTATATTTGTAAAGACTTTAAAACTGGTCATCATGAGAAAGACTAAAGTCACATGAAAACAATGGGTTTATAAAGGAAATGACTACCCCAAAAAAGGCAGTTGAGCACTATTAAGAAGAATATAGTTTCAAAAAGATAAACATTAGGTTTCAAAAAAGGGCAATTAAACTGACCACACAAAGTGAGTCAAGGCATTTTACATGTACAAACACCTCATTTTGACAGGAAAAAAATATGGGCCTGACAGAAAAAAATATAGGCCTGACAGTAAGATAAAAATGAAACAGAGTTCACTAAATCAACAATATTTTGTTGGGTTTTTAATAGCTTTAATACCCTAGATATTGGTCATTACTACTGTAATATGGATATAATGAGCATACAACAAGAAAATGGACCTTTCCCCATAATGAAAAACCCTTTCTAATTCAACAATTTCATGTTATTTTCTTACTATGGACAGCCAGTGACGTCAACATCGAAAATGCAAATTTGTTCAAAATATCTTCCAGATATGATATTTATTCATACATTCATCGCTCTCTTGAAAATTCAGTGTGATTCTCTTTGTTTTTAACTAAGGAAATTGTGCGAATTTCCTGTAGAGAAAAAAATATGGTATAGATGGATTTCCATACAGTTGAGATTGATTGGATCAATCCTAACTCTTCATAAGACAGGGCCTTGGTCTATAGATGTAAAATATTGTTTACAGTAGGCCTTAATCCTAACATTTCTGCTTTTGATTACTAGTATTTTATTTTCTCTCTCATTCTTCCTCATTACTGTTTTTCCTTCGGTAAATTGCGTATTTGTCTACTGCCAACTCGTCCACTCACCACATGGTCTACTTTTATTTACATGTAGTATAATGCCAATATGCCATTCTGTCCACCAACATTTCATCTAACAACCATTTGGTCCATTAACCATTTGGTCCATTAACCATTTGGTCCAATCAAATCACCATTTCGTCGATGACCATTTCGTGTCATAACGAGTTGTTCTAATATCCTTTTCATTTTCATTCATTTTGCACAATTTAACACTTAGTCCAATAAGACCAAAATGGTATGGCTATTGGACCAACTGGTAATTAGACGGAATGGCACTAGACTTAATGAAAGTAGACCAAGTGGCGAGTGGATGAACTGATGGTAGAACAAATGATAGTAGACGAGTTGGCAATTGGACGAATAACGAATTGGAAATATCAAAACCTTTCCTTCTCCCTGTAACTTGGCTGTATGTATCTTTCATCACCCACCACCCCTGCCCCTACCTAGTACCTACCCACCCCTAAACCTACCACCCCCCCCCCTTTGATCATCCTACCATTGATAAATGCACAATAACCCCTTGACATACTTGTCATGAAGGGTAGGCCTCCTGAACAGTGAACACATCCACCCACTTGAATACTTTATACAGGTGCAAAATATGTTTCTGTTTGAAACCATACAAATATCCCACTTTCTATTCTATAAAACCCACTCAGTTCAAAAGTTTACAGCAGCAGGTTGGCTAGATGTGTCAGACTCGCCTAAATCTCTAAATGACATTCTTTACGTGATTATCAATAACAGCTGATCCGCATGACCGATTTACAATGCAATATTATTAGACACATTGACAATTAGCATAATAATACAGACTAACAGAGACTGTCACTTAATTGTCAGAGGGGGGCACTCTCATATCACATTACTTAGTGAAACATGAGATGGCAAATGCATTGCATGACATAAAAAGAGACATTTTTAGAAACAAAACATAATTATCGAAACAAACACCACAGAAAGAGCTTTTCAGATTGGGATTTTAGAAATTTAGTATCAAAAATATTATAATACCGGTATATAACTTCCAGCCATTTGATAATCCTTGATCCCCATAACATACCTCATAACTTGTGGAAAAGCATCAAAACTTATATTCCTTTCACTCTGAGATCATCCGATCGGCCATAAATAGTTCCACTCTCCGGATTTTCCGCCAGTCTTTGCTACGTACTACGGTGCGGAATATTACATTAGAGTGGGCATTACAATCCACGGAGTTCTCTCCCTAGCTCTCCATTCTTTCAGAGCTTAGCAATCACTATGCTATTCCTGTATCCAGGCCACCCTCTTTCTATCTCTCTCATTGAATGTGTGTGTGTGTGTGAGGATTGTGTGTATGGGGTTATGAATGTAGTAGACTTCCCATGTCTGTGAGTCTCATTGCAATAATGCTCAATGGGGGTTGCCATTTTTCATTGCACAGCAATACACACACACACATACTAGGAGTACTCCCTATTTAAGCTTGCATACTAGCTAGCTATACACAACTGACTCATACTGGAATACTACACACACCAAGACTTATCATCATATTTCCCTAGTCTTTTAGAAGCAGACCCAGTATAGAAGAGGATATAAGATGACTGACAATCAATTATCGCACATTTACGCGCATTTACATGCACAATTTTCATAGGAAAATCTCAAATTAGTCAACCATGGGTATTTTTACAATTAAGTCAATTCTTTACCATAAATCTATTATTTTGCAAGATTTCAGTCTTAATAATCTCCCTAATAAGGCATAAATAATGGCATGTTGGCCCTATACTAAAGCTCAAAATCGGAAAGTTGGGTCGGTCAATTAATTCTTTTTAAATTTATGTAGGCCTACATGTATAAAAAATATTGTGCGTGGGATGATTAAGTCAATACGCATTCAAGTGTTTTTTAATGCAACTGAATACAAATTTGAGCAAATTGTTCACCCAAGTCTGACATTTCACACAAATTTGTATTCCTATATTTTGGGTTTACTAAAAAAATACCAACTCAAGTTTTTTTCTCATTTTTTACAGTCATTTTACAAATTTGGGGGGGGGGGGCTTATAATTTCAATTTTCCTGATTAAAAATATATATATGAAAGCTATTATACTTTCAGTGTTCCTTTTTTATGTGAAAAATGAACTAGGCCTCCTCTACCAAATGCACAAGAAATTACAATGTTTTTTTAATTCTTCACAGGAAAAAAAACTGTCAAATCTAACAACCAATGATTATCAAAACAAAATTTTACATCATTTTTATATTGCACTACGCCTTTCCTAGGTGAATCTATCTCACACACAGTGCGACTAATTAGCAGAACCGAAATGATGAGAGCTGTTACACAGGGGAGGGTGGAATCCCTATTGCATAGCCTGGTGTTAATCATCAGAGATATCGATGGGATAGCGACATCATCTCTCAAACTAAACAACGACAACCAACCACTTTTGAAATACCAGTATCATTTTCCTTATTTCCACTACTAGTACTTGAATCTACTTTATCGAGGTAGATTTAGTCTTTGGATAATGTGAAAGTTGCCCTCAACAAATGGGGAAAAAAACTTTTAAAAGCATGGATATCTATATTTTTCAGTTTATATTGCCATTTGCTACAAGTGTGTTTGAATATTTATTCCATTTTCATGCAAAGAATAAATATGAGTTGACGTTTTCATCACAAACATGCTCTATATGGATGAGGCTTCATAATATGGTGACACTGACAAACACAGGAACCTTTTACACAAAGTGTCTGCATGTACAAGACTATTCCCAAGCCACTATTTATAGATCATGCTGGGTCACCAGAAAATTACTAATGTCTAATCTCCTAGGCGGTACTGTAGGCTCAGATTACTCATTACCTCATAGTAGTGTGTATGTTGTCATGATGGTCCCACTGACACAATGACTGTTTATCTAAGCCAAGGTAAAAGCCAACTGCTGTCTCATTAATATTCATGAATGATTAGCTGTCTACTCTGTCTACATTCAATGGATAATTTCAAGTCCTGTGTTGGTGTTGGAAGCACAATTTGGATTGCATCCCCTGCATGTAGCTCCAAAACATATTCTGAGTTTGTAAAACTGATCCATCTCAACTAGCAAGTGACTTTTCAGGGCCATCTTCATTTTATGTTTGGTGTTATACTTGTGAAAAATTGACACCAAAAAGTCAACACTGAACTAGAAATCACCCATTCGATTGGTTTTCAGTATTAGAAGCTCTTTCTCACTAACATACCCTCCTCATAAATTGATGTAGTTTGTATCAATAGATATGTGAGTCTGTTTTTATGCTCCAAGAAAGAAAACAAGGATCGACTATGACTAAGGAGTTACAGGAGTACTTCAGGCTGAAAATAATACGATTTGAACAGATGGATGGATGGTGGATGGTGGATGGAGACACTATGTCCGGGCGTTGTTTCATTGCGAAGCCTGTATACAATAACATGTAATCACGATTGTTGTGCGTTTTGGTGCATCCAATTCATCAAGCCTTCTGGCTTTTGCGGATGCACCCTTTCCATTCGTACTTTATTATTTGTATGCTATGTATATTATGTTTCCTATTTGTATCATTTTATTAAACTTGATATATCCATTTTTTACTTGTACAAATGTATTTTTAATGGAAATAAATAAATGAATGAAAGTAAAATCAGAAAAAAATACACTAAAACTTTACTATTATTACTACGCAGTTCTTAATTTCTCTTCATTCTCTTCATTAAATAATGTTTGTTGAATGTATTTTATTTGAATTTTAATAATGTGTAAATTGATTTATTGGAAAGTGCAATATTCTCTCAATGGTTTTTCCATGAGGGCTCGCATGCCTCTGGGCAATAGTACTGAATTTTACTTTTGCGAGCCCTGGCCCATGGAAAAAACGTTTTCTTACTCTTTTCTTCTTTTCTTTCATTTCTACTTTACCCATATTCAATAATCCAATTTCAGATTGTATTTTTGTAAATTTTACATTGTAAAATTTTTGTATGTTTTTAATGGCCGAATAAATAATAATAATAACAAGAAAATGAAGAAAGTCCAGTTACTTGACCATAAAAGTATTGGGTATGTGCCGCAGGCGAGACAAAAAATTGGGGCTTTGGAGCGGGCTTATTGTAAAAAAGAGGGCTTCAGAACTACAAATGTTTGTGAAAACAGGGGTCCTTGGAACGGGTGGCCTGTGTGTGAGTGCGTATGCATCCCTATGGAACGGGCATACAGCTTGCCTGGCAGCATGGGTGCCGAGTGCGCTCACGCAGAGGCGATGGTCAGACAGCGCTCTGTAGCCGCTTTTCAACAAAATTGCAGCTCATTATAGCGGATCAATGCCGCCACACATACCCACCACGCATTATATACTGAGTGCCCCCCCCCCCCCCCCGGGTTATGAAATTCTAAAGTTTCGCATTGCTTTGGGCAAAACAGTTCTATTCGTGTCTTCAAGAATACTGTACATGTCATGTATACATGTCTGCAATGAGGAAAATATCCCCACCTATTTTTTTTTCATTTTATTATATATCTTTTTTTGTCATCCCAGAATTTAAAAAAATGGATTGACTACTGAAAAAATAATTAATATGTAAGATATCAATTAGTTTTACAACTTATTTATTTCCAAGGGAGACATCATATCATACACATATATACAATACATCATGTATATGTGTATTTATCTGACAGTTACCATAGCAACAGTGCTTCTCAGGAATCTCAGCCTATCAAATTCAAGGAAAATTGTCACAACGTGTCAGACGAAAATGTTGGATGAAATGCTCCCCAGAAGTAAGAAGTGACCCACTTTCAACTAGGCTACTTTCAACTTAGACTTCAAAGGGGTACTCATGGCTGAAAATGATAAATGCTCAAATGAATAGGGTAAAATTATCAAAATAAGTACAACGCCGAAACTCCATCAAAATCCAATAAAAAAGCAACTTTATAATAAAAAAACATTCATACATTAATGAATACCTCAAAGAATTCAATTTGTTGGACTTACTTTCAAAAGAATACCATACACCTACATGGAAATGGAATATTTTTTTACATTACTGATACTTTTCATCATGTGCACATGTTGTATGTTTATGAATTTCAGCATTACAAACAGAATAGAAGCAACACCAACATCAGGTCATGCAAGTAGCCAACCTCTATGAACATAAATCCCTAGCATTGAAAGAAATTCAATGAAAATGCCTCAAGGCTCATCATGTAGGCTGATGCCCATGCAATTTCAACGCTCCAAATTATTGGACAGGTTCCAAATATTTGGCATGTATGTACAGGGCGGTTTTGTTCTATTATTTCGCTCAAACTTGTAAAAGAATTTTTTTTAAACATGGGTGAAAGGATTTAGACCCCACAGGGTATGTAGTAGGCCTACACCATGAGATGTGTACACTGTACATGTATTATAGGTTGCTTGTAAAACAGATAAAATGTACAATTTGCCTGCATCAGCAAAGAGAACATCATTTGATCCGATAATTCCTAATGAAACAATGCTGTCCCAAGACTGAGTTCTACATGTAGAAGTGTAACTTGTGAATCAGTGGATAAGTCCTTAAAACCTTGAACCATGAGGTTTGCTGTTCAAATCCTATCACACCAGTTGGCTTTCGTCTACATTTGCCACTCTCCACCCAGGTGGAAATGGATATAGCCAATATCAGAGCTGTTTGTTGCTTACTTTTTGGGTAACCACAAGTCCTCAAGAATTATTGTGCCTTACAAATCATGAAAGATAAAGTTGGTAACTGTGTTTAAAACTGTATATTAAAAACAAAAATAGATCAGCAAATCATATGCACCAAACATGTGTTTTTGGCGTAAATTAAAGAAAAAAACGATACGATTTCTAGTCAGCCAGCTTCAGATTTGTAATGCACTTGTACACAGGCCCATTGCAGAAAGAATTACAAATGAACGCAACTTCTCTTTCAACCAATAAAATGCACAAATTTTGGACTTGCGCATGATTTCTTGAGTTAAATGCTACTCTTTCTGCAATGGGCCCCAGATCCAGTAACCTGGACAGCAAGCAGATAAAAAAAAACTAGTGGAGCGCCTCTGGCAGTCTCGCCTGAACTAGACCAACAAACAAATACCCCCAACTTGGCCAAAGTTCATTGACCTTAAATGACCTTTGACCTTGATCATGTGACGTGAAACTCACACAGGATGTTCAGTGATACTTGATTACTCTTATTTCCAATTTTCCTGAATCAGATCCATAAACTTTCAAAGTGATGATGGTAATTCAACAGATACCTCCAATTTGGCCAAAGTTCATTGACCCTAAATGACCTTTGACCTTGGTCATGTGACTTGAAACTCAGGCAGGATGTTCAGTAATACTTGATTAACCTTATATCCAAGTTTCATGAACAACATGTAGGTCCATATACTTTCTAAGTTATGCTGTCATTTCAAAACTAAAACCTTCGCTTTGAACAGTTAAAAGATTTGGTGTTGACGCCGCCGCCATCGGAAAAGCGGCGCCTATAGTCTCACTCTGCAGCTATGCAGGTGAGACAAAAATGACCTTTGTACTTGCATATGATAGGGTCTAAATATGTACACTAATATTGTCAAGGCAGGGACGGATCCAGAATTTCTAAAAAGGGGGCATTTTAGTTCTAGGAAAAATTTGACAAGCAAAAAAAAAAGGTCTTCACTTGCATATATGCACGACCAATTCCCCTATTTTTTGTTGTTGTGCCTCTCAAAAAAGGGGGGGGGCACAGGCCTGATGTGCCCCACCTGGATCCGCCACTGTGTCAAGTCTACTAATATGCTTTTCACACTGCATTTACTTAACCCCATACTATCCTTAACCCCGGACTATCAATTGTGGTGATAGCACCACAAAAAGCCAGAGCTGGTAACCCTGCTTTTTTTGCAGGGCCAGATAGTAGGCCTACCGTACTATTTACCGTGCTAGCCCACTTTGCTAAAACGTATAGTGTGAAAACGAAGTGGGCTAAGCTTAACCCCAGGAAATTGGTGGGGCTAAGAACCCCCCTTAGCCCCATCAATTTCCCGAGGTTAAGGAAAAAAAGTGCAGTGTGAAAAGCATATAGCAAGGCTTAGTTGTTTTTATCTTTACTTTTTAGTACCGTATCCAAAAGTGGACAATGATTTGGTCCTTCTGACAGCAAAATGCAGACTTATGGTAACAAACTAATTATGGGAAAATGCATAACATTACAACCTGGTTGATGCCTGTGGCAAATATTCAACAGGTCTGAAACAAAGAATATTACAAGGCTGTCACTCGTTGGCTGCTACATTCATGTTGCATTCATCATTCATGAATATTCATATATAATCACGCTCATGATTATACATGAGGAAGCAATGGCGAATTGCAAGTGAGGTGGATTACAACATTCTAAATTTGGAAACAGTCCAGGGAAAGATCAAAGTATACTAATAGTCTTGCCTCTTGGCAACGCAGCCCACTTGACATGGAGATGAAAAATTCTCAATTAAAGTTTCAGTTATTTACTTTGAGTTTGTCCTATTGAAAAATGGATAGGTCTGGCATAATGTATCCCATAACATGCATGCAATTTACACATCTTATATACATGTACATGTAACTTGATTTAAATAATTAACTTTACAATAATTTGAGGAAAAAAAACTCATGTTTTGCAAATAGTTGCACGAGTCAAGTGAAGTAAATAGCACTAGACTACCGGGTATGAGTCAGCTGATAGTATGCTGGTTGGCTGTGTGAACTGAATGCTTTGATATCAACGCCTGTGTGTTTCTGACTCATTATATTTGTGTGTAATACCAGAGATATGATGGGTGGGAAATATTATAATACCACCAACTGTTACACATACAGCAAACAGTGACAGAAGAGGTACGTATACCAAATATAACCACAAATTCACATCAAAATAAAAGTCAGGTCGTCAGGCATCGCTTAATTATGATATTAAATTGGGGTACGGTTACATGTACTGTATGTATTGAAATAAAAAAAAACATAGGCCTACATTGTTGTTACTCCATGTATACATACATGATCTAGGTACAAACTAGTGAAACTATAATTGAGCTTTCATCAAGTTGTACATTATACATACGTTTTAATTACAATAAAATAAGGC
The DNA here is from genome assembly GCF_037042905.1 of Lytechinus pictus. NCBI lineage: Eukaryota > Metazoa > Echinodermata > Echinoidea > Temnopleuroida > Toxopneustidae > Lytechinus > Lytechinus pictus. Next base: position 42,163,823 of record NC_087245.1, on the reverse strand, counting down.
TACATGTATACTAAAATGGCATGCCTTTAATTCTCCCCTCTCACAAAAATAGAATTTGAAAGCTTTGCCAAATATGAGGGAATAGTAAAACTACCGGTAGACCAAAGCTGTAGATTTCATGAATTCAGGCTTGCAGGAAAAGATATTTATGATATCTCCATGTGATAGAAGTGAAGAAAACAAAATGTGTTCGCTCAAAAGCAGAAATAAGTGAGAAAAATCATCCAGTTTTTCTGTGTACAAACCTACATGTACATGTATAGAACCACAATGCTTAACACGACGCCATGGTCTTGAGGCCGGTGAAAAGCATGAAAGCCTATACTCAAAGCCCGATAATTGGAGCTATTCTGAAAGGTCAAGTCCACCATCAAAGTCGGATGTAAAATAAGAAAGTTATGACATTTTTAAGTTTCGCTTAATAATATTTTTCTCAAAATGGTTACATACACAATTTAGTCTCAAGCAAATGAGAGAATCGATGTTGTTCACTCACTATTTCTTTTGTTATTTATTGTTTGAATTACCTACACTACTTCAATTCTTACAAATGTGACAATAAGGACAAACTTGACTTACCCATACAATGTTAAACAATGGTAATTCTACATGTTCAGGGAGAAATGAAACATTAAATTACAGGATAATGGGGAGAAAATTAGAATATTTCATATTTCTTATAATAAAATACAAATGAAATAGTATTAAGAGAGTGATGTTATAGTTCCCTCATTTGCATACCAACCAGGATGTGCATAGAACTGCTTGGTGAAATCAAGCAAATCATAAAAATGGCATAACTTTCTTATTCATCAGCGTTATGCTTGTTAGATTTTCCTCTTTTTATTCAAATCAACTTGTTGTTGGGGTGGACATGTCCTTTAAGCCAATTCCTCAGGTGGTAAGTGGTGAAAATGCATTTGTTTGGTAATTTGAGATTTTGATTGGTATACGATTAATGATTTGTCATTTTCACTTTTAGGTTAGGTCTGGGTCTTTCTGATCTTTAAAAAAAACCAGCAGCCAAACGCGTGAATCTTTTCACAAATTTTATCTACAAACAGTTCAGCAAACATTATGACGAGTGCGCTAGACTCTAAATTCAGTCAAGCGAAGCCGCTCTTTATATAAATACAGTACACAGGTGGGTCGAAAAAACTGCCACAACCATTTCAACAATGAAATGCAGGGGAAAAAGAGGGGAAAACCATCCCTCTAATTCCCCAAAGCACCATAGATCTATTGAAAATAGGGGTGGATCATAAATGGGTGGAGCTCCCATAAATTCTTGGGGCAACTTCTCATTTTAAATGAATATTTGAAGAAAAGCACCAGTGCTTTGTTTCATTTCATACATTGGTAATTCTCAAAGTGGAAATAAAAAAACATTTGATATGAAGGGGGGAGGACTTGAAGGAAATTTGGGAAAGATTTTTAAGTTTAACAATTCAATTTTAAAAAATCAAACAAAGCAAAAACAATATCACCATAATACTGCATATTTAAATTCATTATTTTGACCGATTTATAATGACCTATACAAGTATTATCAGCCCAATAGGAACGGATATAAAAATGTAGCGCGCTAGAATTAAAAAAGAATATTACGGACATGGATGGCTTCAGAAACACAGACATGCACGATGATGCAGCCAAATTTGTGTTTCATTCACCAGCATTTCCTTTCAGCGTTCCCTGCACTCAACTAAAACGTTGAGAATTCCTCTCTTTTCAAAATCACAATAGAAAAAGAGAAAGAGTGGGGAGAAAGCCAATGGGAGGATCTTTTGCATAGAATCTTTTTCTAAAGGTCTGAAAAGTGTATGGCAACAGTGAGTCACTGGAACAAGAGTATGTTGTTCAATAGGAAGCCAATTCATTTTCGGAGTAAAGTAGACACAAAAGTTAAACAGAATTTTGATAAACACCCACCCCCTATCCCACCCTCAAAACTGAAAGGTGACTACACCCCCCCCCCCATCATGCTTGTGTTCATAATCAAGTCAAATAAGCGATTCAAAGTCATAAAATTTAATATCTGCCTTTTTTTTCTTCTTTTCAGTGAATATTCTGGGTTCCATTTTGGAGTAAAGTTGACACAAAAGTTAAATAGAACTTAGAACCACCCCCACCCATATGCTTTCCTCAGAGTAATAATAAAGGTGACCCCCCCCCCCTGTACTTGTGACCATAATCAAGTCAAATATAAGCAAATCAAATTCATAAATTTGATAAATAGGCCTTTATATGACACCTAGATAGATCCTTGCGATTTGATTGGTTGTTTGATATCGTTAATTCAGCCCATTTTGCAATGACGTCATCAATCGTGCAATTTTGTATCCATTCATCGGACAATTTTGTCCATTGCACGCGCGCACCGAAACAGCTCATAGACAAATAAATACGCACGTTGTAATGACGTAACAATCAACAGACCGAACTCGCACTGCTTGAGCATGTCTTGCATCGAAATTCATAAATCTCTCATGAAAAAAAAAAACAATTTTTATGTGTCATATAAACCAAATAATGAATGTTTTTTCATTCGTGCAATGGACAGAATACTTCATTCGGCGAAAGATGAAATAATGATCCATTCAACTCGGCTACGCCTCGTTGAATGGATCATTTCATCTTTCACCTCATGAAGTATTCTGTCCATTGCACTCATAAACATTCATTATTTGTATAATATTTCCATCTTTTTTATGAATTAGTTTTCATTTTCATGGTTGTGCATATTACACTGCAGGTAAATTAGACATCGAGGAGAAATACCACTGACGTACTTTGTCAATTTTATGACACAAAGTAAGTTAATCAAAAGCGAGAAAGCAAACAAAGTCGGGTGGAGTATACTTTTAGGCCTACATATAATAGAGCTCTATTCGGCAGGGGCCTCTTACCACCCCACTCCCCATCCCCCATTATCTGTAACACACTCAGAAGGATATCACCAACAGATTACATTGGAACTCCATATTGGAAAAGTAAATATCACCTGTTCACTTACATATTTGTTCTGATTATATAAAAGCAAAGTCCATAGTTCAATTTCATCCCACTGCAAATTACACAAACGTAATGGAGTACATGTTAACTCAACTGTGCTGGTCTAAGCCTTTCATGCCATGTCACAGGTTATAACACTTCCTATTCTTGCACCTTAAATTTTTGGTTAAAAATAATCACCTTTATACCTTCGTCACATTTGCTCTATGGCGGCCGTACGGCGAGTAAAAAACAGCCGTTTTATTTTTTATTAATTTTAATTCAAACGAACTATATGTAGTTCGTACAAAAAATGTTAAAACGGCTGTTTTCAACTCGCCGTACGACCGCCGTAGAGCAAATGTGACCAAGGTATTATTGATTTTGTTTCACATGCAAAGTACTTTCTATAGATGTAAAACTAAAAACCAACATTATGTAAAGAAAATTTTGAAGTAACATTCCTACAGATTTTAGCATCTATTAATTCACTTCACCTTTAATAAATTCAATGACTAAAAGTACAAATATTTTGCAATTATTTTTTCTCTTAATTCAAGTATTCTATGAATAAAAGTGTGTAGGCTGCTTTAATTATACATTTTATATAAACTCAGTAGTGTACATATTAACATATACATGTATCTACCTGAATTTTCAAAAATAATTTCCTATCACTATGGGCTGAATAGTAAAAGAAAAAAAATGAAAGTAGAAATCATTCAGAAAATGAAAGTATATGTCGAGTCACATACAGTACAGTCACATGGAAATGTGTAGGCCTATTTGATGTTTAGAACCAATTAAATTGAAATAATGTAATTTTTGAAAACACATACAATTTGATATGCAGCTGCATGTATGATTATTTTCAAGTGAAATCCGTGAAAGTCCCAAAATCTTATTCTAAAAACAAGTATTTATAAGCAAGTAAATCATCCAAATTTCACTGATAACTAATACATGTACATGAAGGATACCCAGAGCTCTTATAATACTTGTACATGAAATGAAAGAGGCAACTTTTTAAAGGGGAAATTCACCCTGACAAAAAGTTTATTGTAAAAATAGCAGGAAAAAATCATTAAAAATATTGCCGAAGGTTTGAGAAAAATCCATCAAAGAATTAAAAAGTTATTAGAATTTTAATTACTAGTACTTGATTCATGACATCATTATGCGAGCAACATTTCTACATAATACATGTAGCTAATGGTAAAAAAATAAATGAATAGTCATTTTCTCAGTTAATTGAAAATGGGTTTTACTGTACCTTTTATATATCAATAGACATATCATTTTTCACTCGATCATGAAAATTTGAAAAGATGAAAAAAAAAATGAAATTCATGCAGCTGCTCGTTTATGTTGTCACAAATCCAAAACTTAAAATTCTAATAACTTTCTTAATCTTTAACGGATTTTCCTCAAACTGTGACCAATAGTTTTAAACATTTTTTCTGCTATTTTTACAACAACCTATTCTTCAGGGTGAACTTCCCCTTTAAAATAAATTGCAAAACTACAATGTAGTTTTCACATCAAGCTAGACATGGATGGGTGGCAGCAGTAATGAATAAAATGAATTCATATTACCCACAATGCTCAACACCACAAGCCACAAATCCCAACATCTCTTTACAGACTCTGCTTAGGTCACATATTTGTGATATTCTCAGGAGTCAGCAAGTAAAGTGTACCAGCATTAAACCAGACCGTGCTCTCTATTTCCAAGCAATAATGGTTGTTGCCATGCCGACAAGAGCACTGCCGACTGGTGTTGGTGGTGATTTTGCAGTCTCCACTCTTCTCCAGCGACGACGACAAGTATTGTCTTAGAGCTGAGCAAAACCAGTGAATGTCGCCTGATGTTTTATGATGATCATTATTTAATACTCTTATCTCCAAGCCCCCCCCCCCCCTTCTTCCTCTTTCATCTTTCTCCATCTCCAACAACCTTTTCCTTTCTTATATCACAGGCTATGTGGGGATTATGTCATGAAAGGACTTAGGCATTTTATCTGTCAAGTCCCAGTTTACCTCCCAGGCACTTCAAGTCCACCACAGAAATCAGAAAATAAGAAAGTTATGACATTTTAAAGCTTCGCTCATTTTTCACAAAACAGTTACCGGTATGCACAACTCAGTGATATGCAAATGAGAGAGTCCATGATGTCCCTCACTCACTATTTCTTTTGTTTTTTATTGTTTGAATTATTCCATTTTTCAATCTTTACCAATGTGACAATAAGGACTAACATGACATGTTCAGGGAGGAACAAAACTTGTTTCACAAATTCACATGACTATGAGGAAAAATTAAAATATTTCACATTTCATAATAAAATACAAAAGAAATAGTGAGTGGATGACATCATCATCCAGGATGTGTGCGGTATACATTGTATAACTGATTTATGAAATTGAGCAAAACTTTAAAATATCACAACTTTCTTATTTCACATCAAATTTTGAAGAAATCTTCTCCTTAAATTATTCAAAATTTTCAAATCAACTTTTTGTTGGGGTGGACTTGTCCTTTAAAGCCAATAAAGATTGAGGAAAGTATTCAGACAATAAATGTTGATGAACATCTGCATACACAGTACCTCAAGTCTCAACCCTCAAGATTGGTCTGTCACAAGCTGAAGATCTGAATGCAGATGCTGTAATGTTTGCTAAATACAACATACTAGAATAAAATGTAAACATTCTTTATTTTTAAAACACAACAGGTATGTTGTCTGCTTGAAAAAAGCTCTTCTCTTTTAACTAATTACCAGGTAAGATGCTAACATATTTTAATTCACAAATTCATAAATGCTTAAAATAAAATACTTCCTAAATACGGGTCCATCCAACATTAGCATCAAGGAAATAAGGGAAACATCCCTGTTATCATAGTGATGGAATTCCACTACATGGCATAAAGTTTTTAAGTAAGAAACCATGAATCAAAGACACTGTTCTCACTACCTTCCTAAAACTAGTTAAGTGGAAACTTGTTTAACGTGTAACAAGAACGGTCGAAGTGATCTTGGAAGTAATCTTCCAAACTGGTTCAGAAAACCACCTCACAATTTAGTTTTCAAGATCGCTTTGCCTCGTTAAACTGGTTTTAACGTGAGGACACAACCATTCTTCGGGAAGCAATCTTCGCACATTTTGAGTGCGCTACTCCACATGACAGGTGTAGAATGCCTATGCTGCAGTTTCGAATTTTGCGCGAAACGTGTTACCCCACTGAGAGCATTTCCATAGCAACAAGATCGCTTTATGTGAAGTGATTTTGAAAACCACTTTCGTGTGATCAAATGGGAACGCTAGCAAAGCAATCTTCCAAACTGGTTTCCTGAACCGGTTTCCAGTAAACTAATTTTAGAAAGCATAATGAGAACGGTGTCAAAGATTCATCATTTATTGTTTCTTTAATAGTACAGAATAGATCAATAATACTGTATGCTATTAAGTTAACACTTCCTTTCAAAATTCCTTCATTCCATTTGGCAGACCTTGTAACAATTGAAAATATATATTTTCAGAGTCTGCTTTTGATTTTCTGGGTTTCATTCTATAAATCAGATTAAAATATGAGTTTTCTTCGGCGTAGACCCGTGTCCTTCATACTTGAAGCTTTATACAGGCGATCAGGCGATTGTATGCTACAGGTAAAGCCAAAAGGGTGCCAGCTAACTTGGCGCTTTGGACAAATCAAACCCCGCCGCAAAATGCCAAGTAGTCCAATGGGGTATGAATCGCACGTGGATCATTATTTTGGTGACAAAGGTTTGTAAGTGAATGGATAGGCCCGATATCAATGGCAATGTTTTTCTTAACTATGATTTCAAATTTTCAATGGATTTGTTGTATTTTAATATTAATCTTACTATAGGGTTGGGGTTTATATTTTATTATGATGGAATTTGGCAAGGAAATTGATAGCAACATTTATGCACTGCTAAAACTTTGGTTATTACTTGAACAATGTAATAATATTAGTACTAGGAATCAATTAGCGCAATACAATACAAACATTTATGGGTTAGGGCGGTCCGCGGACTATAGTTATTTGGTTAACTTTGCCCAATGCCGAGCAGCTCATCCAGGTGAATCCAGTGTTTAATTATTTTTGTGTTACTGTATTATTGTAACAATTATTTTTTATCATTGTATTTGACTTGTTTGATATTCTGCCAAATAAAATAATAATAAAAAATGATAATTTGTCCAAAAAAATTGTGATCCGAGCCTTGATTGTTGTACGATCGATTCATAATACATTGGACAACCAGGCACCTAATTTTTCTGGTGGGGCGGCCGGAACAAGTTGTCAAAAGTGACCTGGATCCAGCCAAATTTGCTTTTAAATAAATTCAGTCACGTTTGCAAAAGTTTCATTCTCTGCAACATTATCTTGTATTGACTATTGAATAACATGAACATATTTTTTAAACCTAGGTAGGTCTACAGAAAATACAAATTCGCTTTGCATGATTAACATGATAAATCAAGTGCATGCCTACATGTATGTAGCTTTAGGAAGACTTCCACATTGGGTGATAAAATCAAGAGGAGTTCAGAAAACACAGCAGGATTTTCGTTTAGTGATATTTTTTCTTGGTTAAATGATCTCTAGAATATTTTTAACAAATTAAGACTAAGAGTCTAAAGAGCAAGACAACCTGTTCAATTATCAAAATTGTCAAAGGCCTGGTGGGTGTTTCATAAAGCTGTTCGTAAGTTAAGAGCGACTTTAAGAACGACTGGTGATCCTTTCTTACGTGCTAAAGCATTGCCAATAAAAATACCATTTACCACAAGAAAGGATTACCAGTTGTTCTTAAAGTCGTTCTTAACTTACGAACAGCTTTATGAAACACCCACCAGGTTTTTATTATTTGAAAAAACATGCATGATCCCCAATTCCCCATCATAAATCCCACATGTCCCAAAACAAGGGCCAAGGCCAAGCTATCTAAATTTTTGAAAGAACTTTTCTCGGCCGAACGTTACTGTTGAGTGTCGTTCGTTTAATAATAATACCCTGTAAATTGTTTAGCATTGAAATCAAATATTCATAAAATCATAAGCCTCGTAATTATCAGCAACGGTAACAGAAAACACTAGAAAATTGAATTATGACAACTCAGAAAAACTCACGTTTTAGCCCCCTTGGATTAGATTGTTTTTGACGTGGCATTCTCGAGTCTTCTCTGATTCTGGCTTCCACAACCCAGCGCCCATCACATTACACACAAACGAGATGGAGGAAGCTCGGAGCAGCGACGGCTTTGGTAGAAGCTCGTTGATGCCTCTTTTTTGAACGAGTTGAAAAAAACGGACTCCGTCTGGCTGGGAAATCCCACAAATTTTGCAGAAAATAAACAAAGAAATGTTCTAAAAGCCCCTTCCCTTATGTGGCATGACCATGGTCAGGGGCTTCATAATAAAGTAATCTTTATTCACGAAAGCTAACGGTCAAAATTCCTGGGAAATTCCGCGTGGAAACCACAAATTTTGTGTTGCATGGCTTCGATGTTTACACGCTAGTTGTACGATGGGGTGACGTAGGCATATGATTAACGGCCATGACGTCACTTGCTGGGTATGCCTCCTCAACACTTTATCTATGCAGGGAACTACCTAGCTTACTGAAAATTAACTTTTTTCTTGGTAAAGAAGCTTTTCGATCTCGCTGGACTGTTAGTTTGTTAATTCAGACCCAGGTATCAAAGCAATTTACACCAATTTACAGCATAGTCATTGTCACGGGAATTGTCACTGGAACATATAGCCTTTTGTGAGTTGACCTATGTGATGGTGTATGCATGTGTGTGTGCTTGTTCGACATTTTTTTTTGTTCGGAAAAAGGTCCCGATAAGTGGTGATAACCTTGGGGGGGGGGGCGTAAACAAATCATGTGCCCCTCCCCCCCCCCCCCGTAGTGTATCTAGGACAAACGGCGCTTGGGGCAAGTGCTAAAATATATACCACACTTAGTAAACATAACACCAGTCAAAATAAAACATACTATCAATGCGAGTTAAAGGTCAAGTCCACCCCAGAAAATGGTTGATTTGAATCAATAGAGTAAGCATGATGTTGGAAATTTCAACAAAATCGGATGTAAAATAAGAAAGTTGTGACACCTTAAAGTTTCGCTTATTTAATTCACAAAATAGTTATATGCAGAACTCAGTTTAATTGATTAATTGTTTTTATCAAACATCAGCAGACGATTTATATTTACTGTTCCAAGTACATGTAATATTTTCCAATCATTTCATATGTTTTGCTTTATATATGGCAAGCTTCAGTATTAACCAAGTTTTTAATACTTTATAATTATGTTCAGTGTATGTTTAGTTATCATAAATTTTGCAGTCATTATTATATGTATAGCTTTTAACATTGATAAATCATGTATTCATTTTCATGTGCTCGATTGTCCATTATTTGACATTTTACTTTTTAATGTTCACATTTACTATTACCATGTATGCACCGCTTTGTTCGAATTACCGATAGACATTTCATGTTGTATGTTTTTGAGAACGGTATATAATTTCTTCGCCTTCTTATCATTTTATTCTTTTTTCTTCTTTTCTTCTTCTGTTATCTTCTCCGTTGTCCTCTTCTTCTCCTTCTCACTTTTCCCTTCTTCGTCTTCCTTTTTTCTTCTCCTCTCCTCCTCTTCACCTTTCAATGATTCCTTTGTAATATTTCATTGATGCTTCTGTTTAGGTTAACATATTCTTTTCATATATATTGTTCGTTAAACACTGGTTTTAAAATGTTTACTATGTCAATTGTATATTATGTTCCACACGGCCCCAATGGAAATCAGTCTGTGAACTGTTTGGGCTTTTTAACCGTGTATAAATAAAATCAATCTTGTCTTATCTTATCTTAGTGACATACGAATGAGAGAGTTGATGATGTCCCTCACTCATTATTTATTTTGTATTTTATTGTTTGAATTATACAAAATGTCAATTTTTTACAAATTTTACAATAAATACCTGAAACTTATAGAACAAGCTGAGAATCTGAATAATCATGCGCGCGCGTGTTTCAGATTTAGGCCTACTATATATGGGCATTCTAAATGATATTTTGCATTATGAAAATCAATAAAGCGAGCGCGAAGCGCGTGCTTAAATTATTTGATATTCCGATCTGAAACTGGATAATTTAAGCTCTATATTTCAAGCACTTTGTAGGGAAATTGTGAGGTGGATTTGGATCGCACTCAATAAAGAGCTGATATTTTTCATGAATATTACTTTCAATTTTGACATATATAGGACTGGGAAATCCTAAGGACATTTTGTGATCACATGAAACTGATGATCTATCTTCATATTTCTATTTCTAAGCGCGAGATGAAACTTGTCGATATTCCATTCTGAAAAGGGACAATTTAATTATTAAAGCTATATCCTATTAAGAGCGCGAAATTTGCCCATTTGTTAATATTATGACCTGAAAACTGGACATTTCAAGCACTTTTTTAATTATAGATAGGATGCATGAATTGTTGTATTTTTAACAATTAATGCGAGCCGAAATAGGATTTTAACTGGTTTGTTATTATTTTGAGATATACATAATGCGAGCGTGCAGCGCTAGCTGATACGTTTTGACAATCAGGCCTGAATAGGTATATTTTGAGAACTTTATGGAATCAGTACACGAAAATAATAGATACCTGACAAATCAAATTTTGTGAGTGCGCAGCGCGAGCAGAAAATGTTCATATTCAGACCATAAAACTGACATTTTTGCAGAACACTTTTTAAAAATAAATTTGTAAATCAAACAAAATAATGAAAATTCGATTTCCGAGGTGAAATATGTTTTGTATATTGACTTCCAAACTTGATATTTCAGCTCCATATTGAGCAAGATATGTAAATCACCTAACAGGCAATATGCGAAGCGCGAGCGAAAATTTTGCATAGTGATATGAAATAAATTTTTTTAATTTTCTAAAGTCTTCCCCTCATCTTATTTTGTTCACTCGTCTTCCTCCTCTTCTTTTTTTTCCTCCTCTTTTTTTCTTTCTTTCCCCCTCGGTTTTTTTTTATCCGCCTGTGTTAAAGGGACAATGGAAATGCCCCCCTCAAACAACAGATTAGCCTATATTTACACATCTCTATAGTATTCCTTCATCTTTCCCTCCTATACTAGACCAACCTGCAATAAAAACTTCAATGAATCTTGGATTTGAGACATTCAAGAGGAGGGGGTCCAGGTTTCTTGGAATCGCCAAATAGAAAATAGCGATCGAAACATCCTCAAGTTTCAGATACTTTACGCCTGATCTCGCATATGTATTTTTTTGCTACATAATAATGATAATAATAATAATAATAATAATAACATTATTTTTTTCATAGCGCGTAATATAATGTCTCTAAGTGCCATTACCCCGGCTTTAGCACACCCTGATCGAACGCTTGAGCATTCAAGGAATTCCTTCCTACCGTGTACCCATTTACTACACCTGGGTGGAGAGTGGCAAATGTAGATTAACGCTTTACCAAACGACTCGAGTAGTGTGGTGGGATTCAACCCTTGAACTTGTGGTTTAAAGTCTAGACTTACCCAGAAGGAAAAACCAGTAAGACCAGTAAGAATTTTTACTGGTTTCCTGTATATTTTTACTGGGCCAGTTGATTTTTAACTGGAGCAGTAAAAATCAACTGGAGACCAGTTCAAACAATTGCATTCCAGTTGAAGCAATTAGTAATACCAGTTAAATTGTTTTTCATCAAACTGGTGTTACTGGTCCAATTAATGGTTTCCAGTAGATTTTTACTGGTTTCCAGTATATGTTTACTGGACCAGTTGATTTTTAACTGGACCAGTAAAAATCAACTGGAGACCAGTTCAAACGATTACATTCCATTGAAGCATGGAGTAGTAATATCAGTTAAATTGTTTTTCATCAAACTGGTGTTACTGGTCCAATAAAAAATTACTTTATTTCAAGTCAGATCATTTGACGAATTATGGAAAATAAATCTTGCAATTCAGAGAAAGTTATTATCGTTATCGATTGTTATCATCATTCTTCTTATAATTATCATAATTATTATTTTTATGATTATTATTATGATCATTGTTGTTATCATTCTTATTACTGTTATCATTGTTATTGATATTGTAATTATTATTATTGATATTATCATAATTATCAAGTATCAACATTATCATTGAAATATAATTATTTCCTTTAATTATGATTAAGAGCAAGATATATTCCTCTGATATAGTCAACTGGTCTAAAGTATAATTGTTTGAAATTGAACTGGTCAAGACCAGTAACTAATACCAGTAATTCTGATGATGCTGATCACGTGGTTTACCTCATTTGCATATTTCCTGTTTTTAAAAGAAAAATCAGGATTTAGAATGGAATATCCTTATCCTTGCAATGGCACTCATTGTTGTTTAAAAACTTTCTAAATAAGTGTGTGAACTAATTCACAATGAAAATATGTAATTTCATATATCACATTTAAAATAACAGCAGAAAGATTAATTTACTAACCATCTTTTCCATCACATTTCACTGACCATGGTATATAACAAACCAAATGCAAGTATTAAATTGATCCAGTAAGACCAGTACGAGGACCAGTTCGACCAGTTCGAGGACCAGTCATACCAGTACCAGTAAAGACCAGCTTAAATTGGATACCAGTATGAAGACAAGTGAGACCAGTAACAACCACCAGAAACAAGACCAGTATAAAATTCCCGTAATTCAAGACCAGTTAGACCAGTAAACCGATGTTCCAATTTCCAGAATTACCAGTTAAAATTATACTGGTCTAACTGGTCCAGTGGAACTGGTTTTTCCTTCTGGATATCCACTGAGCCAAAGCACCTCTAAATATAACGCTTTATATTATTTCATATTTTTTTCCTCACCCGCTGAGTTCAATCGTAGGCCTAATGAGATGAAGGATGTTTTTGGAAAACAATTACAGAACAAAATGATAATAAACAATTCGGGGAAAATGTATATAAGTTAGGTGATAGATAGGCAACGCCTGTTCATAAAGTGACTATTCTAGAAAGAAGGATGTTCCTATACTTTTCCTTGTTTGTCCTATTTGTAATATTCCAACTTTCAAGTATAGTAAATATCTAAATGTTCAACAAAAAAAAAGGTCTTCAACGACAAATAAAGGATTTCGTACCATCAGAAAAAAAATTGACAAGCCCCCCCCAAAAAAAAAAAAGTTCTAAAGAGGGGGCCACTTGTGGCTCGTCAGGGATCAGTTTTGACTCGTCAGGGGGGGGGGGGGGGCAGGGATACGTCCCTTGCATGTTTTGTGACTCGATCGTGTGGACGTGATCGAATCAACACCGTAGTTTTTACAGTGTAGCGAATGAGTTTTAAAAATAATGAATGCATTTTTTTTTCTTTGGTAGTTCAAGATATAGAGGTTTGTATCACCGACCAACTATTTCCTTGTCAGTTTTCCCTTCTTATTTTCTGCCTCTTTGTTTGACTGTTTATTTCTTTCTTTCTGTCTTTTCTTGGGGGGGGGGGGGGGGGGGTTGGGGTATCTGCATCCAGCGTCTCCGCACCGGCTCTAGGGTCAGCGCCAGGGCGCGCCGGCGATATATATATGCAGGGCTAGTCGACTCGACTCTGGCGCATGGCCGGCTTGGCTTAACTTGCTAGCGCTATACGCTAGAGCCAAACTGAGACATGGCAGCCGGGTTGAGCCGTTTTTGGGCCTGTGCTCAGGTTGTTTCCCAAATGGTTACAAGGAGAGGAGTTGCATCACTTGCTGGAAAAGATGCACAGATACCAAGATATGTTAAAATTGTTGAAGTTGGACCCCGTGATGGGTTACAAAATGAAAAGGTAAGCAACGATTTGTACAAATTGTAGTTAGAGTTAGACTGTTGTCCCACATATTTATATCTATGCTGCAAATAGCGTATCGTCTATGGACTATGCCAGTCAATGTCATTCATTTCAAAATACGAAGTGACGAACGCTGTTCGCAGGGTGAGTGAATTGCGACAATGTCAGTGCTGACTAAAATAAATTAGATGATAAAAGAATAAAGAGGAAAAGAATGAAAATATAAATAATTAAGATAAAATTCGGTAAAAGAAGAGGGGGAACAACTACAAGCCAAAATAACATTATTCATTAACAAGTAACATACTAACAACGCTAAAAAAGTTAATTTTCTTTAAAAAAATTATGCAGTCTAAAAGACTAAAGACAAGGTTGGTCGAAAAGAGCGGGGCGGGGGGGGGGGGAGAATTCAGAAAGAAAAAGTAGACAAACGCAAATGGTGAAATGGCAAAAAAAAAGGACACAAAAAAGAAGGAAAGAAAGATCTCCCCCCCCAAAAAAAAAAAAGGGGGAAAAGAGTTAAGAAGAACTTAATTAAGAGAGAAAAAAGAGAAAGAAATGAGAGAAATTACATTCAAGAAAAAAGTTCTGGAAACTTGGGTTTGATAACCAGTCTGTGTGCTAGTTTTGATGAGGCATTTTTCCTTATTACTAGTCTGGCATAGTACTGTATACAAATATACAATGACACTCGAGGATCTGGCTAAAACTATTCGCATCGAAGGAACATCATATAGTACTATTCTCCCGAGGGCCATCGGCCCGAGGGAGAATAGTACAATGTGATGTTCCTGAGTGCAAATAGTTTTAGCCAGTTCCGAGAATGGGTCATTGTATATTTGTTTTATATCCCTTCCACTCATATATATTCTTCATACGATATTCTTCGTTGATACCCGACTTTTACAGCAAAACGATTTTTGATAAGTCGATGATGGAACAATCGTTGAGAAGTTGAGAAAATAATAAGCCTTAATTGCCGTATTGATCGTCTGTTCAGCGAGCGCACCTGGTTAGTGCAGCTCGCCGAAAGTTTCCCGTGGCATGCAGTGGAGAGTACCGTTGGGCTGAGCAGCGCTCTGCTCGCATCGCGCCGCACAGCTCGCGAATCGAGTAGGGGGCGGGGTAAAAACGTATAGTTCAGTTTTTCCCTAGGGAAAAAATGGACTATGCGTGACGTCAGCAAGGAAAATGAACTATTTCATGGCAAACGTCTTTCGTAGTAAAACTATTCTTTTCCTCCTTGTGTACACTCTCAATACAACAATCTTAAGTAAGGGATATAATAATTAGTATACTAACCTCGCACATGCCTTTATATGCCTACAGTCCACTTGTTGCTTGATACAAGCAATTGAGTATATGATCTTCACCACCATTTAGATGTTTTGCTAGTTCTGCAGCGAAAAAGGGCCTTTTCACACATGAAAAGATCAGATTAAGAAATTGTCATGTAATAGTGTAAAATGGGTGTAAGACTACAAGTCAAAATAAATTTTAGAGAACACCATTTTCAGTGATGTAATAGTATGATTGGGCATAATAAGATGATGTGAGAGTTTGATGTTGACCTGCATGTTTTATATTCTTTGTGTTCATGTACATGCATTCACAATGGAAATAACATGTAGAACATGGAACCTCATACAACATTTGTGTTTTCATACAGGCAATGGTTCCAACTGAAACCAAGATTGAGTTGATAAATCGTCTCTCTGACACTGGTCTTAAGGTGATTGAAGCTACCAGCTTTGTGTCACCAAAATGGATTCCTCAAGTGAGTATCAGTTAATGGGACGCTGTCATCTGCCCATCAAGAATATATCTTTAGATAGAAAAGGGCACCATCGAATGCATGTATATTTTGGTTTTGTATTTGGAATCAAGAGAATAAAGAAACAAAGAAAAATATTTCAAAAATTCTCATTTTTGTTTCTTTTAGGGGTAGTAGTAGTCAGTTTCAATAGATACATTTTTGTTTCAAGGTAAAATAATTATACAATAAATACATGTAGCCACACATATTAATTGAATGAATAAAGAAAATGGTATCAATGAAAATTCAGATACTTGTCATTATTTCTCTTTTTGCATTTGAAAACATGCAAATTTACTTTTGTCAAATTATTTATTCATTTATTTTTGGCATTTAAAGGGAAAGTTCACTCAAACAAAAAGTTTAATGTAAAAAAATTAAACAAATAAAATATTGGTGAAGGTTTGAGGAAAATTCATGAAATATTTAAAAAAAAGGTTATTAGAAGTTCAATATTTTTATTTGTGACGTCATATGCGAGCATCTTTTCATGTATCATGAATTAAAAAAAAAACAATGAAATGACATTTTCTCAAAAAATTGTAATTCTTTTATTGTACCTTCAGTATATCAATAGATGAATCATTTCACATCCGCTGCCCTGATCCGCTCCTGACAAAAAATAATTTAGTCCTCATGAACCATTAGAAAATTGAAATTCATGGTCGTTTATGATGTCACAAATCAAAAACTTAAAATTTAAATTTATAACTTTCTTAATCTTTGATGGATTATTATTTTATTTGTCACACATCGGTCAATTTGTTTGTTTGACCTTTTGTTTTAAATTGTATTCTTAATTTGTGAAAGGTCATGTCTACCCCAGAAAAATTAGGATTTTAGTCAATAGAGAAAATCAAACAAGCTTAATGCTGAAAATTTAGTTTTTTGCTTATTTTTTACAAAATAATTATATAAACAACTCAGTGACATGCAAATGAGAGTCGATGATGCCACTCACTCACTATCTTGTTTTTTATTATTTGAATTATACAATATAGAGTATATCAATTTTTACAGATTTGACAAAAAGGACCAACTTGACTGAACCATAAAATGTTAAAGCAATGGTAGTCGCACATGTTCAGGGGGGAATTTAACTTTTTTTCACAGGACAACAGAGAAAATTTGAATATTTAATATGATAAAATACAAAAGAAATGGTGAGTGAGTGATTTTATCAGTCCCCTCATTTGCATTCCGACCAGGATGTGAATATATAACTGATTTGTCACTTTTGTGAAATTAAGCGAAACTTGAAAATGTCATAACTCTCTCTAATTATACATCTGATTTTGATGAAATTTTCAGCGTTGTGCTTGTTG
This sequence comes from Lytechinus pictus, assembly GCF_037042905.1. Taxonomy (NCBI): domain Eukaryota; kingdom Metazoa; phylum Echinodermata; class Echinoidea; order Temnopleuroida; family Toxopneustidae; genus Lytechinus; species Lytechinus pictus. The sequence continues at coordinate 42,146,794 of NC_087245.1, read as the reverse complement.
GATTTTTATCTTTTTATTCAAATCAACTTTTTGTTGGGATGGACTTGTCCTTTATATTCGCTAACCAATAAACATCATGGATCATCTCAATACTTGCAACGCAAGCCCACACAGATTAATTTCCATGTCCATTTATTGCAACTTTCACTTTATCAGATGGGGGACCATACTGATGTCATGAAGGGTATCAGCAGGAGAGGAGGGGTTGACTACCCTGTTTTGACCCCTAACCTCCAGGGGTTCAAGTCGGCGCTTGAGGCTGGAGCTGAGGAGGTAGCCATCTTTGGTGCAGCGTCAGAAACCTTTAGCAAGTATGGGACACATGGCATCAGTGCAGTGTGCATTGATCTGTCAATATGTGATACTAAAATTCCAGGGGCCGCGGAACGGTTTTCAAAGTGGGGGGGCTGAGCCAAAAGTGGGGGGGGGGGGCTGACCATGCTAAAAATCACAATCATATGGTCATTTTTACATTTTTGTACACGGTTTTGGAAAAAAGTGGGGGGGCTGAAGCCCCTCCAGCCCCCCCGGTTCCGCGGCCCCTGAATTCTACACTGACATGATTGATGAAAATGTGGTATTAAGGCCATTTTGCGGTGGATGTGGATACGTAGATAAAACATTAAAAATGTTTTCTATACAACATATCATGGAAGCTTTGAAAACGGCTTTAATAGTCCAGGATAGAAGAGGCATAACCTTGTTTTTTTATATATACAATATTTTTTGATGGTTTCTTGTCAATTCGAGGGTGCTGATTACGAATCTGGATGATGCCACCCGTGTAACCTTGAGCATTTTCCGCAAATTGGCAAAATCCAATATGGCCGCCAAAATATGCAAATTACCCATGAAAATCATAAAATTGTCCACACATTGGCTATGAAATGCATGAAATTGTGTGGCAGGAGTAAAATACTCTCAGAAAAAATAATTTTTGACAAAATATTTATTTTCCAGATATTAAAAATGGCCGCCAAAGGCCTTTGTATACTCTATTATGTACAATATGAATAGGGAAAACTAATTTTCACAAAAATGAGCACTAAAGTGCAAACGATCGCAATGTATAAACGAAGTAATATATGCAAGTCATCATTACTAACGAGATATATCATTTATTATGTCATATATGGGAACATTTCTGTATTTTGATATCTAAAATAGCCGCCACTGGCCCAAATATTATTGCGTACAATGGCAATGGGGGCCAATACATTTCACAAGAGTGATCACTAAAATGCATATTATTAAGATTAAACGAATGGAATACTGACTAAAAAACATAATTGTTAACGAAATATATTATTAATATGCCATGTATGTGATGAATGTTTTATTTTGATATTCAAAATGGCTGCCAAAGGCCCTAAAAATATTATGCACAATGATAAAGAGGAGCAAAGAAATCACAAGAGAGAGCACTAAAATGCATATATATGTTATACATTAATGGGATACTGTCTAAAAACATATTTTCTAACGAAATATATCATTCAGGTTTCAAGTTTGTGTTAAATACTGTATTTTGACTTTCAAAATGGCCGCCACAGACATTAACAGTATCATGTACAATGCAAAGTGGGAAACCAATATTCACAGGCGTGAGTACCATAAATGCACGTAATAGTGATCTAGGAGTAAAATATTGTCTGAAAGCATAATTTCTATTAAGATATATCATTTATTCTGCCAGTTAGGTGATAAATACTGTTATTGGAAAGTCAAAATGGCCGCTACAGGCCCTTATGGTATTATGCACAGTGTGAATGGGAACAAATTATTTCAACAGAATTTGGCTTTGCTTGGCCAAATGGTGATGTACGAGTGTAATATTGTCTGAAAACATGATTTATAACAAAATATATCATATCCTATGTAATTTAGGTGATAAATACTGTATTTCAACATTCAAAATGGCTGCCATATGCCCTTTTTGTGAACATTATTTGTCTCCACTCAAATTGTATATTATACGATAAGGGCTTATGGTGGCCATTTTCAATTAAAAAATGCAGCATTTATCAACTTAATTACACATGATATGATATATCTCGGTAGAAATCATGGTTTTAGACAATATTTCACCCTTTCACAATTCACAATTCACAATTATATGCAATATTTAGAGTCAAGCATAGCCAAATTCTGTCAAAATTATCTGTCCCATGTTACAATGTACACAATACTTTTAGGACCTATGGCAGCCATTTTGGATTTCAAAGTACAGCATTTATTACCACGACGACCAATATGTGATGTATTCACTTAGAAATCATGTTTAAGACAATATTTTTACTCTTATATCACAGTTATATGCATTTTATGATTCTCACTCTTGTGAAAATTAGTTTCTCCATTCGCATTGTACATGATAAATATAGTGCCTATGGCGGCCATTTTGAATGTCAAAATACAGCATTTATCACGTAAATGGTATATTAATGGCAATGATGGCAATGATGTTTTTAGTCAGTATTCCACTCGTTTATCTTAATAATATGCATTTTAGTGCTCACTCTTGTCATATTTTGGCCCCGGCCATTGCCATTGTACATAATACTCTTTGGGCCAGTGGCGGCTTTTAGATATCAAAATACAGCAATGTCCCCATATATGACATAATAAATGATATATCTCGTTAGTAATGATGATTTGCATATATTACTTTGTTCAAACATCGCAATTTTTTGCGGTTTAGTGCTAATTTTTGTGAAAAATTAGTTTTCTCTATTCATATTGTACATAATAGAGTATACAATGGCCTATGGCGGCCATTTTGAATATCAGGAAAATAAATATTTTGACAAGAGTATTTCACTCCCGCCACACGATTTCATGCATTTTATAGCCAATGTGCGGACAATTTTATGATTTTCATGGGTAATTTGCATATTTTGGCGGCCATATTGGATTTTGCCAATTTGCGGAAAATGCTCAAGGTTACACGAGTGGCATCATCCAGATTCGTAATCAGCACCCTCGAATTGACAAGAAACCATCAAAAAATATTGTATATATAAAAAAACAAGGTTTGGTCAAGTTTCTATGGGGCCTATCCTGGACTATAATGCATCCTACAATGTTGAAGTGAAGTCCAGTGCTTTACAATGTACATGTACATGCTGTACGATGGAATAATTCATGGTACCTAATAAAGTGCAGTCAAGAAATCTACTGGTACCCATTCATGCCTTAAGTTCTTAATGAATACATTCTCACCAAATTTAGACTCCCCATAGAGAAATGCAATTTTTATGGAGATCTGCATTTTCAAAGAACTTCAGGAAAAGTTAGGGTATGTGGGCCTTTATTACATGCACATGGCCGAGTACAGGGTATTATAATGGAATAGACGGAGTAGAAATTAGATATTAAATTCATTTATATCCAAGTCCAACTCACAGTCACACCCACACACACACACACACACGCATACACACACACACCCAAGATTCTAAGCATGAAAAAAAATAACTTATAAAATCATACAATATTGAACAACAAGTAATAATTCATTAATAAGTGAACAGGTATTCCTCAAAATACAAAAAGGTAGCATTCAAAAAGAGCCCCCAAAATGCAAAAAGTAGCCCCCGAAAGGTAGAAATGGAGCCCCCGAAATTTGACAAAAACTTTAAAATGGAGCCCCCGAAAAAAAAAAACTTCGCTTGAAGATCTATGGGGGGGGGGGGGTCTCCAAATCAATGATGATTAATCACTGTCCTTTAACTTGCAACAAGGAATGACTTAGACTGAATGTGGTGTTGCAAGAAACTTCGCTTGAAGATGTATGGGGGGGGGTCTCCAAATCAATTATTATTAATCACTGTTCTTCAACTTGCAACAAGGAATGACTTAGACTGAATGTGGTGTTGCAAGAAACTTCGCTTGAAGATGTATGGGGGGGGGTCTCCAAATCAATTATTATTAATCACTGTCCTTTAACTTGCAACAAGGAATGACTTAGACTGAATGTGGTGTTGCAAGAAACTTCGCTTGAAGATGTATGGGGGGGGGGGTCTCCAAATCAATTATTATTAATCACTGTTCTTCAACTTGCAACAAGGAATGACTTAGACTGAATGTGGTGTTGCAAGAAACTTCGCTTGAAGATGTATGGGGGGGGGGTCTCCAAATCAATTATTATTAATCACTGTCCTTTAACTTGCAACAAGGAATGACTTAGACTGAATGTGGTGTTGCAAGAAACTTCGCTTGAAGATGTATGGGGGGGGGGGTCTCCAAATCAATTATTATTAATCACTGTTCTTCAACTTGCAACAAGGAATGACTTAGACTGAATGTGGTGTTGCAAGAAACTTCGCTTGAAGATGTATGGGGGAGGGGTCTCCAAATCAATTATTATTAATCACTGTCCTTTAACTTGCAACAAGGAATGACTTAGACTGAATGTGGTGTTGCAAGAAACTTCGCTTGAAGATGTATGGGGGGGGGGGTCTCCAAATCAATTATTATTAATCACTGTCCTTTAACTTGCAACAAGGAATGACTTAGACTGAATGTGGTGTTGCAAGAAACTTCGCTTGAAGATGTATGGGGGGGGTCTCCAAATCAATTATTATTAATCACTGTCCTTTAACTTGCAACAAGGAATGACTTAGACTGAATGTGGTGTTGCAAGAAACTTCGCTTGAAGATGTATGGGGGGGGGGTCTCCAAATCAATTATTATTAATCACTGTTCTTCAACTTGCAACAAGGAATGACTTAGACTGAATGTGGTGTTGCAAGAAACTTCGCTTGAAGATGTATGGGGGGGGGGGTCTCCAAATCAATGATGATTAATCACTGTTCTTCAACTTGCAACAAGGAATGACTTAGACTGAATGTGGTGTTGCAAGAAACTTCGCTTGAAGATGTATGGGGGGGGGGTCTCCAAATCAATTATTATTAATCACTGTTCTTCAACTTGCAACAAGGAATGACTTAGACTGAATGTGGTGTTGCAAGAAACTTCGCTTGAAGATGTATGGGGGGGGGGGTCTCCAAATCAATGATGATTAATCACTGTTCTTCAACTTGCAACAAGGAATGACTTAGACTGAATGTGGTGTTGCAAGAAACTTCGCTTGAAGATGTATGGGGGGGGGGGTCTCCAAATCAATGATGATTAATCACTGTTCTTCAACTTGCAACAAGGAATGACTTAGACTGAATGTGGTGTTGCAAGAAACTTCGCTTGAAGATGTATGGGGGGGGTCTCCAAATCAATTATTATTAATCACTGTCCTTTAACTTGCAACAAGGAATGACTTAGACTGAATGTGGTGTTGCAAGAAACTTCGCTTGAAGATGTATGGGGGGGGGGGTCTCCAAATCAATTATTATTAATCACTGTCCTTTAACTTGCAACAAGGAATGACTTAGACTGAATGTGGTGTTGCAAGAAACTTCGCTTGAAGATGTATGGGGGGGGGGTCTCCAAATCAATTATTATTAATCACTGTTCTTTAACTTGCAACAAGGAATGACTTAGACTGAATGTGGTGTTGCAAGAAACTTCGCTTGAAGATGTATGGGGGGGGGGGTCTCCAAATCAATTATTATTAATCACTGTTCTTCAACTTGCAACAAGGAATGACTTAGACTGAATGTGGTGTTGCAAGAAACTTCGCTTGAAGATGTATGGGGGGGGGGGTCTCCAAATCAATTATTATTAATCACTGTTCTTCAACTTGCAACAAGGAATGACTTAGACTGAATGTGGTGTTGCAAGAAACTTCGCTTGAAGATGTATGGGGGGGGGGGGTCTCCAAATCAATGATGATTAATCACTGTTCTTCAACTTGCAACAAGGAATGACTTAGACTGAATGTGGTGTTGCAAGAAACTTCGCTTGAAGATGTATGGGGGGGGGGGGTCTCCAAATCAATGATGATTAATCACTGTTCTTCAACTTGCAACAAGGAATGACTTAGACTGAATGTGGTGTTGCAAGAAACTTCGCTTGAAGATGTATGGGGGGGGGGTCTCCAAATCAATTATTATTAATCACTGTCCTTTAACTTGCAACAAGGAATGACTTAGACTGAATGTGGTGTTGCAAGAAACTTCGCTTGAAGATGTATGGGGGGGGGGGTCTCCAAATCAATTATTATTAATCACTGTTCTTCAACTTGCAACAAGGAATGACTTAGACTGAATGTGGTGTTGCAAGAAACTTCGCTTGAAGATGTATGGGGGGGGTCTCCAAATCAATTATTATTAATCACTGTCCTTTAACTTGCAACAAGGAATGACTTAGACTGAATGTGGTGTTGCAAGAAACTTCGCTTGAAGATGTATGGGGGGGGGGGTCTCCAAATCAATTATTATTAATCACTGTCCTTTAACTTGCAACAAGGAATGACTTAGACTGAATGTGGTGTTGCAAGAAACTTCGCTTGAAGATGTATGGGGGGGGGGGTCTCCAAATCAATTATTATTAATCACTGTTCTTCAACTTGCAACAAGGAATGACTTAGACTGAATGTGGTGTTGCAAGAAACTTCGCTTGAAGATGTATGGGGGGGGGTCTCCAAAGCAATTATTATTAATCACTGTCCTTTAACTTGCAACAAGGAATGACTTAGACTGAATGTGGTGTTGCAAGAAACTTCGCTTGAAGATGTATGGGGGGGGGGGGTCTCCAAATCAATTATTATTAATCACTGTCCTTTAACTTGCAACAAGGAATGACTTAGACTGAATGTGGTGTTGCAAGAAACTTCGCTTGAAGATGTATGGGGGGGGGGGGTCTCCAAATCAATTATTATTAATCACTGTCCTTTAACTTGCAACAAGGAATGACTTAGACTGAATGTGGTGTTGCAAGAAACTTCGCTTGAAGATGTATGGGGGGGGGGGGTCTCCAAATCAATTATTATTAATCACTGTTCTTCAACTTGCAACAAGGAATGACTTAGACTGAATGTGGTGTTGCAAGAAACTTCGCTTGAAGATGTATGGGGGGGGGGTCTCCAAATCAATTATTATTAATCACTGTTCTTCAACTTGCAACAAGGAATGACTTAGACTGAATGTGGTGTTGCAAGAAACTTCGCTTGAAGATGTATGGGGGGGGGGGTCTCCAAATCAATTATTATTAATCACTGTCCTTTAACTTGCAACAAGGAATGACTTAGACTGAATGTGGTGTTGCAAGAAACTTCGCTTGAAGATGTATGGGGGGGGGGTCTCCAAATCAATTATTATTAATCACTGTTCTTCAACTTGCAACAAGGAATGACTTAGACTGAATGTGGTGTTGCAAGAAACTTCGCTTGAAGATGTATGGGGGGGGGGGTCTCCAAATCAATTATTATTAATCACTGTTCTTCAACTTGCAACAAGGAATGACTTAGACTGAATGTGGTGTTGCAAGAAACTTCGCTTGAAGATGTATGGGGGGGGGTCTCCAAATCAATTATTATTAATCACTGTTCTTCAACTTGCAACAAGGAATGACTTAGACTGAATGTGGTGTTGCAAGAAACTTCGCTTGAAGATGTATGGGGGGGGGGTCTCCAAATCAATTATTATTAATCACTGTTCTTCAACTTGCAACAAGGAATGACTTAGACTGAATGTGGTGTTGCAAGAAACTTCGCTTGAAGATGTATGGGGGGGGGGTATCCAAATCAATTATTATTAATCACTGTTCTTCAACTTGCAACAAGGAATGACTTAGACTGAATGTGGTGTTGCAAGAAACTTCGCTTGAAGATGTATGGGGGGGGGGGTCTCCAAATCAATTATTATTAATCACTGTTCTTCAACTTGCAACAAGGAATGACTTAGACTGAATGTGGTGTTGCAAGAAACTTCGCTTGAAGATGTATGGGGGGGGGGTCTCCAAATCAATTATTATTAATCACTGTTCTTCAACTTGCAACAAGGAATGACTTAGACTGAATGTGGTGTTGCAAGAAACTTCGCTTGAAGATGTATGGGGGGGGGTCTCCAAATCAATTATTATTAATCACTGTTCTTCAACTTGCAACAAGGAATGACTTAGACTGAATGTGGTGTTGCAAGAAACTTCGCTTGAAGATGTATGGGGGGGGGGTCTCCAAATCAATTATTATTAATCACTGTTCTTCAACTTGCAACAAGGAATGACTTAGACTGAATGTGGTGTTGCAAGAAACTTCGCTTGAAGATGTATGGGGGGGGGGGGTCTCCAAATCAATTATTATTAATCACTGTTCTTCAACTTGCAACAAGGAATGACTTAGACTGAATGTGGTGTTGCAAGAAACTTCGCTTGAAGATGTATGGGGGGGGTCTCCAAATCAATTATTATTAATCACTGTTCTTCAACTTGCAACAAGGAATGACTTAGACTGAATGTGGTGTTGCAAGAAACTTCGCTCGAAGATCTATGGGGGGGGGGGTCTCCAAATCAATTATTATTAATCACTGTTCTTCAACTTGCAACAAGGAATGACTTAGACTGAATGTGGTGTTGCAAGAAACTTCGCTTGAAGATGTATGGGGGGGGGGTCTCCAAATCAATTATTATTAATCACTGTTCTTCAACTTGCAACAAGGAATGACTTAGACTGAATGTGGTGTTGCAAGAAACTTCGCTTGAAGATGTATGGGGGGGGGGTCTCCAAATCAATTATTATTAATCACTGTTCTTCAACTTGCAACAAGGAATGACTTAGACTGAATGTGGTGTTGCAAGAAACTTCGCTTGAAGATGTATGGGGGGGGGGGTCTCCAAATCAATTATTATTAATCACTGTTCTTCAACTTGCAACAAGGAATGACTTAGACTGAATGTGGTGTTGCAAGAAACTTCGCTTGAAGATGTATGGGGGGGGGGTCTCCAAATCAATTATTATTAATCACTGTTCTTCAACTTGCAACAAGGAATGACTTAGACTGAATGTGGTGTTGCAAGAAACTTCGCTTGAAGATGTATGGGGGGGGGTCTCCAAATCAATTATTATTAATCACTGTTCTTCAACTTGCAACAAGGAATGACTTAGACTGAATGTGGTGTTGCATACCTGCCAACCATTCCGATTTTGGCGGAATTATACCGATTTTTATACCTCCATTCCGAATTACGAATTTTAAAACCAAAATTCAGATTTTTGGGTTAATCAATATAGTGTTGAAATTATTGAAACGGCTGTATGATGCGACTAACGCATGCACGGCTCATATCAAGATGCGACTAACGCATAAACAACTGGAGCGCACGGCTACGCAAATGCGCTAGTTTTGCTCAGAGAGAGACGTTAAACGGCGCGCAAACACTGCTAAGTGCGCAGTTCCATTGCAAATGCATGTGAAAATAACGAGCGTACACGCTACGGCCGCACTTAGCGTTGACTTCCGGAAAAAAATGGCGGCTGACATCGGCTTGCGAAAGTGCCAGTTTTTAGTGAGGACATGTTTTCATAATCCACGAACATCGGAAAAACCGTGAAAAATACACTTTTTTAGACCCCTTGTTTCCTAACTACGATGTTAAAAATTACCGGTGGTGATATTTTTGACGCGAAATATGGTGATTTAGGTAAGAAAATTTCAACTTTTATTTGAGGTTTTGCCCATGTCGCCGGAAGATTTTGTAGTGAGGGAGTGAGTTAGTGAATGTGCAGTGTATGTCTAGTGTGTTTGGTGATTTCAGTGGTATATTTCTGAGCTTCTGCGCTGCCTGCATGCTGCAGCTGCCGAACGGCTGCACACCATACCCCCCGCGCCGCCCGGTCAGCCGCGCACCGACGCTAGATCTATCCCAACGCAATTTTAACATTGATCTGTACTTTATTTTTTGAATAGTTGTCAAATTTTTGAGGAAGAAAAGAGATTATCAAATTTCAATCTCAAGTTGAGCCTTCGGAGCCGAACGCCAAATCTACTTGCTTCGCTTGCCTAAGCTCCCGGCGCCCGCCGAGTTGCTGCGCCTCAGCCTCCCCGTCTTAGCTCACCGGCGCACCGCAAGTGCGCATTGCGGGTCGGGCGCATTTTTGTCATGGCTGAAAATCTGCTCTCTTATACCAACAAGCACTTATCCAATTAAGGTTTTGTCCTCTGTCAGTAACCCCTGTGCGGTGAAATAACATGAATATGATTGTCAATGTTTGGCTTATTTTCTCTTGATATAGGCTGGATAAATGTTTGATTTTTTGGCACGTCAGTTTTTCATACAGTAAGTTAGGCCCAACTTAGATCTAAATTTATCATAAAAATAGGCCTATGCCTTGGCCCATAACTCAATTGAATTATTGAAATTAATTTTTTCTAATTAAAAAGAGAATCTGTGGAGATGAAGATCTGCATCAATCTCACTTTCCACCAATAGAGGGCTCTCAAAAATATATTCAAAATTAAAGTTTTTGAGAGCTCTGGTGAACAAGAAAAATTCATAGATTTAAATGAAAACAAATCACACCTGCATGAAACTGGGTGTTTTGTCACAAAAGTGATATTTAAAGACCTTCTTTTAATTGACAAATGATATTAAATTACATAAAGGTAGATTATGAGGGTATATTTGCTTTAAAAAGTGTAGGGAAATGCGCTACTCTTACATGCTGAAAATGCAAAGAGCCCCTAGGCCTACCGTTAAAACGGGCCGGACACCCACCCGGTGCCCTCGTAGTATTGATACTGATTTTTTATTATCAAAGGTTGGCAGGTATGGTGTTGCAAGAAACTTCGCTTGAAGATGTATGGGGGGGGGGGGGTCTCCAAATCAATTATTATTAATCACTGTTCTTCAACTTGCAACAAGGAATGACTTAGACTGAATGTGGTGTTGCAAGAAACTTCGCTTGAAGATGTATGGGGGGGGTCTCCAAATCAATTATTATTAATCACTGTTCTTCAACTTGCAACAAGGAATGACTTAGACTGAATGTGGTGTTGCAAGAAACTTCGCTTGAAGATGTATAGGGGGGGGTCTCCAAATCAATTATTATTAATCACTGTTCTTCAACTTGCAATGAGGAATGACTTAGACTGAATGTGGTGTTGCAAGAAACTTCGCTTGAAGATGTATGGGGGGGGGGGTCTCCAAATCAATTATTATTAATCACTGTTCTTCAACTTGCAACAAGGAATGACTTAAACTGAATGTGGTGTTGCAAGAAACTTCGCTTGAAGATGTATGGGGGGGGGTCTCCAAATCAATTATTATTAATCACTGTTCTTCAACTTGCAACAAGGAATGACTTAGACTGAATGTGGTGTTGCAAGAAACTTCGCTTGAAGATGTATGGGGGGGGGGTCTCCAAATCAATTATTATTAATCACTGTTCTTCAACTTGCAACAAGGAATGACTTAGACTGAATGTGGTGTTGCAAGAAACTTCGCTTGAAGATGTATGGGGGGGGGGGGTCTCCAAATCAATTATTATTAATCACTGTTCTTCAACTTGCAACAAGGAATGACTTAGACTGAATGTGGTGTTGCAAGAAACTTCGCTCGAAGATCTATGGGGGGGGGGGGGTCTCCAAATCAATTATTATTAATCACTGTTCTTCAACTTGCAACAAGGAATGACTTAGACTGAATGTGGTGTTGCAAGAAACTTCGCTTGAAGATGTATGGGGGGGGGGGTCTCCAAATCAATTATTATTAATCACTGTTCTTCAACTTGCAACAAGGAATGACTTAGACTGAATGTGGTGTTGCAAGAAACTTCGCTTGAAGATGTATGGGGGGGGGGGGTCTCCAAATCAATTATTATTAATCACTGTTCTTCAACTTGCAACAAGGAATGACTTAGACTGAATGTGGTGTTGCAAGAAACTTCGCTTGAAGATGTATGGGGGGGGGGATCTCTAAATCAATTATGATTAATCACTGTTCTTCAACTTGCAACAAGGAACATAAACTGATTTGCGACAGCTAAAATCGATCTATCGATTGTAAATTTGCAACACAAAAGTTGTGTTGTTTGCAAATGTTGCAACCAAGATTCAATTACAATCTATTGGGGGTCTCCAAATCAATCAAGACTTTCAATTATTTGCAAGTTTTGCAATTGATCCCTGCTATGCTTCTTGCCATATTAAACAAGTACTGGTATCATAAATTGATATTGCTACAGCTAAAATTGATCTATGGAGGGTTGTGGCCCAGTGGATTAGTCTTCTGACTTTGAAACAGTGGTATGGAAATCCATCAATGTCATAATTTTTTTCAACAGGAAATTTACACAATGTCCTTAGTAAAATAAAAAACAAAGAGAAGCATACAGAATTTTCAAGAAAGCAATGAATGTACATGTATGAATATACAACATACAGTTGAGGTCAAAAGTTTACATACACCCATGGAATTCAGTGAAATTTGTTCGCTTGCCAAACATCGTAAAATTTACTATATCTTCAGAAATATAAATACTACCATGATGAATTTGGTATCAAATGAAAGAGCATATTAAGCTCTTTCACATGGTTGGGAATTTTGGGATTAAAGTATATTTCAGGTGGAAAAAAAGTAATATTCATGTCAAATGTATTCTATTTTTTGTTATTATATTTTCAAACATCATTTTATAGGAATATATAAATGTCAAATCTTTGATTTATAATAATACATTTTCTATCATGATATGTCACCACTGAACAAAAAAGTGTAATCTGACATGTTTGCGTTGAGAAGTAACTAACACAAATATGAAATGTTTTTGTCAAGTTTTTGTCTCGCTCTGCTATGCAGGCGAGACAAAAACTTGACAAAAACATAGGCGCCGCTTTTCCGACGGTGGCGGCGGCGGCGTCAACATCAAATCTTAACCTAAGGTTAAGTTTTTGAAATGACATCATAACTTAGAAAGTATATGGACCTAGTTCATGAAACTTGGACATAAGGTGAATCAAGTATTATTGAACATCCTGCCTGCGTTTCAGGTCACATAACCAAGGTCAAAGGTCATTTAGGGTCAATGAACTTAGACCATGTTGGGAGAATTATTTTCAAAAACTTAACCGAAGGTTAAGTTTTTGAAATGACATCATAACTTAGAAAGTATATGGACCTAGTTCATGAAACTTGGGCATAAGGTTAATCAAGTATTAGTGAATATCCTGCTCGAGTTTCAGGTCACGTGACCAAGGTCAAAGGTCATTTAGGGTCAATGAACTTTGGTCAAGTTGGGGGTATTTGTTGAATTACTATCATAACTTTGAAAATTTATGGATCTAGTTCATGAAACTTGGACATAAGGTTAATCAAGTATTAGTGAATATCCTGCCTGAGTTTCAGGTCACATGACCAAGGTCAAAGGTCATTTAGGGTCAATGAACTTAGACCATGTTGGGAGAATTATTTTCAAAATCTTAACCGAAGGTTAAGTTTTTGAAATGACATCATAACTTAGAAAGTATATGGACCTAGTTCATGAAACTTGGGCATAAGGTTAATCAAGTATTAGTGAATATCCTGCCTGAGTTTCAGGTCACATGACCAAGGTCAAAGGTCATTTAGGGTCAATGAACTTTGGCCAAGTTGGGGGTATTTGTTGAATTATCATCATAATTTGAAAATTTATGGATCTAGTTCATGAAACTTGGACATTAGGTTAATCAAGTACCACTGAATATCCTGTGCGAGTTCCAGGTCACATGACCATGGTCAATGGTCATTTAAGGTCAATGAACTTTGGCCGTGTTGGGGGTATTTGTTAAATTACCATCCTAACTCTGAAAGTTTATGGATCTAGTTCATAAAACTTGGACGTAAGAGTAATCAAGTATCACTGAACATCCTGTATGAGTTTCAGGTCACATGACCATGGTCAAAGGTCATTAAAGGTCAATGAACTTTGGCCGTGTTGGGGGTATTTGTTGAATTACCATCCTAACTCTGAAAGTTTATGGATCTAGTTCATAAAACTTGGGATATAAGAGTAATCAAGTATCACTGAACATCCCCTGTGAGTTTCAGGTCACAAAACCAAGGTCAAAGGTCAGTTAAGGTCAATAAACTTAGGCCATGTTGGGGTAATTGTTGAATTGCCATCATAACTGTGAAAGTTTATGGATAGAGTGAATGAAATGTGGACATAGGTGTAGTTGACAAGTCTTGAGTCACCGTTCAAATGTCATTTATGGTCAATGAACGTGGTATTATGTCATTATACGAATAGTGTTTTTGTTAATGATTATTTTATAGTAGTTTTCAAAGTTAGCACTGCTGCTATATTATATCGCGAAATGCAGACTGCCAGAGGCGTTCCACTTGTTATTTTTAATTTGTCTATAAAGATATGATTTTTTTGGGGGGGTGGGGATGACACCTAAATATTTTTCAGCTCTGATGACAAAGCAATGTGATGAAGGGGCATGACCTACCCATTTCTTTGATATCAAGTTGTCATGATAGCACAAATAGTTTATAAGATTCAATAACTTTTATGATGTTTGGCAAGTGTCAACTTTTCTTTGAACTTTCTGGGTGTATGTAAACTTTTAGCCTCAACTGTATGAAGGAAATATTTAAACAAACTTGCATTTTAGATGTTGACGTCGCTGGCTTTCCATAGTTGTGATTGATCAGATAGTCGCAACTCTTTGTAAGACGGGATCCTGATCTCCAGCCTCAAATCCATAAAAGTGGTTTATAAATAATCTCTTTTTTTGTGTGTGCTTTCCTCCACCTGTAGGAAAAATATTAACTGTTCTATCGACGAGAGTTTGGATAGATTTTCCTCGGTGATTGAAGCAGCTCGTGAAGCAAATGTCAAGGTGCGAGGATATGTGTCATGTGTACTAGGATGTCCGTATGAGGGCGCTGTTCATCCAGAAGCAGTGGCAAAGGTCAGTAGGGTAAAGGGTATTTGAATACAACAGATTAAGTTAGACATCAAACAGATACATCTTAATAGTTTCTGCATTTTGAGCCAGTCAGTTTGCAATACTGTACAAAGGCTAATATTCTGTGATTACTGGCAAAAACATTTTGTTTTTTTCATTTTTGGGGCCACTATTTACTACCTTGTGCCTCAATCTGTGACATTTGATAAGCTTTAATAATGCAGTGAATGGACATTTTTTCCAGGACTCTTTTGAACATTTCGGAAGTCAAAATCGCCCCAAGCCCTGTGTAATTGTTGCTGCTGTGATATTTTCCTTCCTTGATAATAATAAACGAATAGGAGATAAAACTATGTTGAGTCTACCAACATTGCCAGTAGGTTGCTTCCCAGAAAGACATTCACATGTAATACCATTGAGAGCACTGATACAAATTGATATTTTTGATTGCATATCATTATGTCCGGGATCAGTTTTGTCCCAATGTAGGTGGAAAATGTCCATTACAGTGTCCATTACAGAAATAGGCAAAACTTCTCAGGAATCTTTGAGTTGAATATTCACATACATGTACATTTAATCACTTTCAGATTAATAGTAGGAATTAAACCTGTTTAATGAGATTAATACAACCTCTGAATTTAATGATTATAAATCTTGACTGAATTCTCATAGATTTACAGTTACATCTGTACTAAGAATTAAGTGCACTTTTAGTTAGCATGCCATCTTTGTTGTTTACATCGCACAGAATTCCCCTTGTTAAGGAATGCAACAAAATATGTATGCCTTTTAATGTTCTCCCCATCTGCCTACCTTCATCCTTTTATTAAAACATATATATGTTGTAAAAGTTGTGAATGTGTAGATCACAATTCTGTTCATTGCAGGTTGCAGACAAAATGTACAAGATGGGCTGCTATGAGATCTCCCTGGGTGACACGATAGGGGTGGGCACCCCCGGTATGATGCAAACCTTGTTAGAGACCGTACTAGAAACCATTCCTGCTGAACATATAGCCGTCCATTGCCACGACACCTATGGGCAAGCACTAGCAAATATCCTGGCTGCATTACAGGTAACAAGACAGATATTTAGAGGTCCCCTGATGTGCAAATGCATAATATCTTCTGTTAATATGTACAAGTCTTTCCTTACATGTTACGTCTAAATGTGCATCATATAATTTTAATGTTTTTTATTTCGATTTTGTGCTTAGCCCCGCCTACTTTAAATCTGCAAGATCACTTGTTATACGCCCGTCCTAGGGACGTATTATGGTATCATGCTCAGTGTCCGTCCGTCTGTCCGTTAACTTTTCCTTGTTATCGCGATAACTTCAGTAATAATCAAACATAAGCTCATATAATTTAGTGTGAATGATACTAGCATGGATCCCAGGAAGCTTATTGATTTTGAGGTCAAAAGGTCAATGTTCCAGGTCGCAGTGACATGTTAATCATCTTACCCTTCTTAAGTCCTTGTTAACGCGATAACTTTAGTTTAACTTAACCTAGGCTCATATAATTTGGTGTGTATTATACTAGTATAGATCCCAGGAATTCTATTGATTGTGAGGTCAAAAGGTCAAAGGTGAAGTCACCACCTTCCACTTTTCTTGCTTGACCAATAACTCCATTTACCGTGTTACAGATGGGCGTATTTTGTGCTCGCCTTAGCGACACTCTTGTTGCAATAAACATTGCTATGCAACTTGCCATGACTGTGAGCCATTGCTAACAATGGCATCATAAGTTTTCATACAATACCACCTCACAACCTTTTTTTGAAAAACATTTTTTGATAAAGCAGGCCATTTCATAAAGCTGTTCGTAAGTTAAGAGTGACTTTCAGAATGACTGATGACCCTTTCTTGTGTAAATGATATTCACTAATAGCACATAAGAAAGGTTTACCAGTTGTTAAAGGAGAATGAAACTCTTGGAGCAAGTTAGCTTTTGTGAAAGCAGAAAAATCAAAGAATAAGATCAACAAAACTTTGAGTAAAATAGGACTAGCAATAAAAGAGTTATGAGCATTTGAATGTCGAGATCACTAATGCTATGGAGATCCTCCCATTGGCAATGCGACCAAGATCTGTGATGTCACACACGTACAACTCTCCCATTTGGACACTGAAAATATACCCCAAAACATCTCTTTTTGCTCATTCTAATCATATGACAAACGATTCATCAATGATATAATGTTGTGAAACCTCTGTACTTGTCATCTCATAAAGAGAACACCTCACCTTGTGATAGACTCTATAAAAGTGAGAATATAAGTGAAATAAGTACTAAAGTAATGAGGGAGTTGTACGTGTGTGATATCACAGATCTTGGTCGCATTGCCGTCGGGAGGATCTACATGGCACTAGTGATCTCAATATTCGAATGCTCATAACTTTCTTATTATTCATTCAATCTTCCTCAAACTTTCAACAATATGTTTCTTTGATTTTTCTCTTTGATATGGATTCAGCTGGTTTCAAGGGTTTCATTCTCCTTTAAAGTCACTCTTAACTTACTAACAGCTTTATGAAACACTCACCCGCACAGTTTGAATGGTTGTGAGGGGGGGGGGTGATCATGCCCCCACTGTTCTAAACACCATATAGAATTACATGTAGCTTATTTTATAGTTGAATTTAGATAGCCAAATAATGAATAAAAAAAAGGTATATTGGGACTAAAGCCTACATAAAAAAAACTCTTGTTCAGTTAATGAATATGAATGTTGTCTTCACCATTTAAAGAGCCCAGTAAATTCTTTCCTTCAAAAAGAATTCATTCGCATTGCGCTTTAATCATCCCTGGTGAGGTAAATGGTACTGGCAGGAAGAAATTATCAATAAAGCTGTGATCACCCAATAAACTGTTACCTAGTTTAGCTGGTTTTTAAAGGAGCACCTTTAGCATCTAAGAAGGTGGATATTTTTCGTTATTATTATTGTTATTATTATTGTTATTATATTTGATGTTATTATTGTTGTTATTATTATTGTCATTATTATTGTATCATCGTTATTATCATCATCAGCCAGTTTTGTAACCATTTATTACCTATGCGCTTTCTGGAACATTGAGAAGCTATTGAAAATGCCCGTCAAATCACATTGAAGAGCCTAGAGGTCATTATCGAAAATTGGTAAACCGAATAGTCCTACGATTCGAAGCTGATGAAAAAGTGCAAATATGTTGTTTGTCGAGAACTCAGGGCGACACTGCTGTTTTGATTTTTGACAGAAATTCTCAATGTACCAGAAAGAGTCTACTTAGGGTTGCCAAATCCCTATCATCATTAATTTCTCTCTTTTTTCAGATGGGAGTGACAGTAGTTGACTCCTCTGTAGCTGGTCTAGGGGGTTGTCCCTATGCAAGGGGGGCATCAGGTAACGTCGCGACTGAAGATGTAGTTTACATGCTCAATGGTCTTGGTATAGAAACGGTAAGAGGTCTTCAAATAATTCTCTAGAAATTGATCTGTTAGGGGGAAAATATGTGAGCCTCAAATTAAGTCTCTGTTTATATCTGCGATAAGAATAAGTTGTTCCTGAATCTAAAAGTTATATATTAAGGTCATAGTAATCATAACAATTGACGAAAAGACCACCTAATTCGTCCACATGACAAATTAAATTTCAACTTATAAGTTACGATTTGATCAAGAACTTCTTTATTATCATATCTACTAGCAGAGAAAGAATATGATGTTTCTTACAAAAAGCAAAATAAATGGGGAATATGACATCATTGTATCTATCATTTGCATTTTACCTTGGTTATGCATTGAATGTTTTCTTAATAATGATTGAGTGAAACAAAATGTCACAACTTTTTACTTTTACGTCCAATTTTGAATTTTTTTTAAAAAGTGTAATGCTCATTTGAATTTTCTTTATATTCAAATCACATTGAGTTGGACTTGATTGATAGTTTGGTATTTTACTATTGTCTCTGACCCCCCCCCCCCCCCCTCACAAAAATAATGAAGAAATCAAATTCTTACAGGCAATATTAATTTCATAAAACTCTTTGTCCATTTCCTTGCAGGGTATTGAGTTGGAGAAGATTGTTTCAGTTGGACAGTTCATTTCCAGAGAGCTAGGTAGACAGAACTTTTCCAAAGTGGGAAACGCCATGAGCAAACTATGATGGAACTGCCTATCTCAGTAGAACTGTGTTGTGCAATCGCCAAAGACTGTTTTGTACCCTCCTCCTTGCGTCCTCCACCTACATTACATTACATTATGTTTGTGCTCCATTCTCCATTCTAGAAATGGTGGGATATGCCTACGTGGTGACCAGCAAAATAAGGAATTTTCGAGATCACGCCAGCTCGCATAGTTGATGTCATGAGCTTATTTTCTGTATTCATATGATTTTATTGGAGCTACTTACCACATTTTATGGAAATACAAGTTAATCAAGTTAAATCTCATTCGACCACAGAAATCTGCCGGACTCCAGGGAAAAACTTCATCATTGAAGATGAAATAGTACATGCTTGTATGAATTAGTCTTAAACATTGCTTCTACGAGGACAATTATTCAACGTTATATTGACGGTCGACTTATACAGACAAATATGGCCTATATTCTCAAAATTGGTTTTAATTGTACCATGGTACAAAACCGTTGCACTGTGCAGATTTCTCATACTGTATGTAACTACATGCACTCTTATTTCATCACATATAACATATTGTGGCTGATATGTCATTCATGTTCCTAAGGCTACTCACAAATGATTTTAAAAAGAACCATTTCTAAGACCAATCTAATATCATGTCTTATTTATTCGACCATGTACAAACTCCCATCTGGTTTCATTGTTGCGTGATTGTACACTCCAAGTATGCTATTTGTTCGCTGAAGTTTTGTGTCATCCAGTTGTACAGCTTGTCAAGGTAGCACGTTGCAGGCTGCTCTGGAGTCATGTTGAAACCTTACATGCTCTCCTTCCACATGCATTCTGGCCAAGATCCTATTCAAGGGTTTCTCCTGTTGCTGCATGGAGTGTACATCTACCTTGTCCACCAGCTCAACCGAGTTCAACTGCAGCTCCTCCAGATTTCCCTCGAATATGTGGACTTTCTCTGCTTGTTTTGTCTTGCATACCGCTCTGAAATGGTTAAGTTCGCCACATTTCCCGCATTCCTTTCCGTATTCGGGGCATTTTTCCTTCACCTGCTCATGCTGTTTCCCACAGAATTTGCAGCTCTTCACTATCTTTGTGGGTTTTGACTTTGTTCCTTCGAACTCTTTGGCTTAGAATATATTGCTCCCTTTGTTCTTACTGCGTGAACTCGCTCTTCTTCTGGTCAATCCAGTATTCCTGCATTTTGCCTGGAAAGTTCTAAAGCCCTGCATGCCAAAAATGCACCTTTCATACGTCAGCCCAGGTCCTCGAAGCAGACGCTGTCTCATCTCGCCATCTGAAATTCCACAGATAATCCTGTCTCTGAGGAGTGAATTTTCTAACTTGCCAAAGTTGCATTTTCTAGCCAGCATTCTCAATTCGGTTAGGAAAGTGTCAAATCCTTTCCCTTTCTCTTGATGACGAGTGAAGAACTTGTATCTGTCCACCGTCTTGTTGTTTCGTGGCTTACAGTGCTTTCCTAGGGCATGGAGAGCATTCACAAATTTCTCCTCAGCTGGTCTCACCGTCTTGTAGATTTCCCTTCCTCAGACTCCATCAGGTATTGCAGCATTTGCAGCTTTTTTCCCCTCTGCTTGACCATCCATAGCCAAATTTACATACAAAGAGAGCTTATCCTTCCATTGGTCCCATTCTGAGGAAGATAACTTGTTTCAAAGTCTAAAGGCCGAGGGGGCTTGATCTGTGCCATTATAACTCAACTCAATCGTCAATCTCTCTCCGTTCGCTGGTGGCACCCTCTACCTTTGTGGTTTTGCTTTGGGAGGATTTCTGCCAGCAATTTCTGGTCACCCGCCAATCAGCAACTGTCTCCTGCTTTAGACCTAGATTTTCCTCACTTTATCATTCACTTTCCAGTCACACTAGTCATCATCATGAACATGGTTTTCATCAAAGTTGCTAATTCAACGAATCGAAAGGAATATTTCTCCTGATTTACTTACTGGACTCGACGTTATTATTGATAATTCGGTATTTCAAAATACATGAATTATACAATACAAATTACATAAACAATGGGATATATGTGACATAATACAAAGGACCTGGAATAGAGATGAAGGGGCTGCCTGGATTTGGAAAAGGTTAACTAAATTACCATGACCCACAGGTCTTCCTTCCCACACCCCTTTACCTCCATCCAGGTCAGTATAAGAATATAAAAAGAAACATATGAATTAAAAGTATACACCTGAAACTGGCAACAGTTAATTTGGCAAAACAAAAGTAACATGGATCCATCAGCAAATGTCATTTCAATTGATTCATTGCAATATAGATAAAAGAAAAAATATAATGATAATAAATATTAACAATTTTTTTATATACCGCAAATTGCCTCTAAGCGGTTAAGAGAAAGGAAATATGAAGTATAAAGGAAATAGAAATAGAAATACTTTGCACAACAAAATCAAAACTAATATTACAATTTACAACTTTTCTCACCAGATCATGAATAAAGAAATACCATCAAATGGGCCAATAAATGATGCAAGTAATTTGACTTGATTGTGTACATATCTAAACTGTTTTGAATCTTAATTGATTACTTAATTATGTCGTTATTCACATATTTCCATGACAAAAACACAGTTCACTATCGAGGCATTTTCTCTCACCCAAGTTGTCCTTGTAGCCGTCCTATAGCAACATTCCAAGCTAGATAATTTCCACTCTGACACCATGTAACATATAATGGCTGATATGTCTTTCGGGTCCTTACGGCTACTCACAAGTGATCTAAAAATGATGATGAATCTAACATTGTGTCTTATTTATTCGACCATGTACACTAAGAACAGTCCCGTTATAAATGTGTGCTTAAGGTTCATGCTTGTATAAAGGGTGATAATACAAGTAATCTGCATAATCCACAGTTTTGTACATGTACCATGATACAATTGAAACCTCTTGAGAAACAGGCCTATGTATGCTGCATAGCTCTTGGCTGTTTATTATGCATGAAGCTATTAAAGAATGTTAAATTTCATGTACAATGTGCATTTTTTTTAATGGAATCTAGCCTACATTTGATGTTTTTCGAGGAAAAAGAAAAACCAGGCTAGTAGATAATAATAATAATAATAATGGTATATTTACCCAGGGTAGCCACTTCAGTTCCGAAAACTGTTCTCCCAGCGGGCCCTGCTATTATTATTACCTGGCTAAGCCAGGCTTCCTATTCAGGTGCACACAGCTTTTTGAGGAATTACTTCCTGCCGGTACCCATTTACCTCACCTGGGTTGAGTGCAGCACACTGGATGAATTCCTTGCTGAAGGAATTTACGCCATGGCTGGAATTTGAACCCATGACCCTCTGTTTCAAAGTCCGGGACTAATCCACTGGGCCACGATGCAACATGAAGGTGAAAAATTGAACAGTATTGGACAAACAATAGGAGAGTTACATGCATGAATTTTTAACAGTTGTAAAAATTGGTAATCGCTATACCCATGGAGTCTTCAAATTGGTTGCATTGACGATGTTGTTCAACACCTTTTCATTGTAGTCTTCCTGTTGATGAGGGGGAACAATGCAGCCCCCAGGAAGCGTCAAAATTAGGCAACAATCATGGGCAGCAAATGAGTCAAATGAATTAATTTAGCTTTTCAACAGAGCTAATGTCATCATAATGGTCATTAATTGACCTGTGTATGTCTGCATATATATTCCATTATGTTCATTTATTGGAATATGAAAGTTATATTTCCCGATATTTAATACAGACTCTTACCAACTATTAAATACAAATGTATGCTCCTTCATTTTTGTCATACTTTATAGGAATTAGCAAGATGTTCAAATAAGTGCAATATTTGGTAGATATGGATCAATTTTCGATATTTATTTGTAATATTCAGAAAAGAAAACTATCACTTTGCTGTATTTGATGATTGTACACAAAAAACCAAACAAACAAATTTCCACCATGTTGTGGATGTTTAAGTGATTTATCAAGTACACAAACTCAAATCCTCGTGGTTTATATTATTAAAGATATGAGCATTCAAGTTTTAATTGTAATACTTAGTTTATGTATAATGTAAATTGAAAATGCAACTCTCTAATCAGAGTTTGACATTACAGGTCATACTTTGAATGAGGCTGAATCAAGTAAATTATCTTATCTTACTTTATGTAATTTTTTTTTTTAGCTTAATGTAAGTCTTTTTAGGGTTGGAGTTTGTATAGTGGGATAATAAATCTTAAAGCAGAATTTATAATAGCGACAACTGAGTATTTTTATATGCCTTTAAGGCCCAGTCACATTGTTCCGTACAAGCCTCGCGTGTGACTTGCGGGTTACTATTTTTGCTACCTGCAGGTTGCCCGCATTGACAGTATCTCACACGCTGTTGCCCACAAAAGCGCACGCAAGTCTTATTTGCATGCAGAAAAGTTTTCCTCAAAACTTTGTTGCGGGTGAGGTGCGGGTCATTGCCCGGAATGATGTGACAGGGCCTTTATATAGCTAAAAGAATTTGTATAAAGAGTACCGGTAGTTGGATACTAATTAGATAATAATATTTATTATAGATACCCAATGGCGACATGCATACATGTACAAACAACAGAGTATTTGGGCGTTAAATGATTATGTTGTTATATAGATATTGGTGTAACCATGGAGCTACTGTAACAATTAGGCTCAGTACCAATGCTCTTGTGTTATACAATGGAGCTCCTTTACATTATAGCATGGAGCTATCAATAGCTCTATGGTTATACTCATATTTTTGTGGTAGAGTTCAAGTTCTGTATTCTGGTAATAATGTAGAATGGATATACATAAGAAATTTTTGTAATCAGTTGACACCCTCTACATATATTATACATACTATCAGATTGTCTTTGTTTTTAATGTTATTATTTATATTTTAGGTAACATCATGCTTCTCTCAGTAACATCAGTACTTCTAAGCCACTTATCATTTGTTTATATTTGTAATCTACACTTATAGGTTCCCTCCAAGATTTTACATTTTATTTCTATCAATGTTTTAAGATAAAATGAATGAAGTAAAAGTGTCCATGTGTCCCCATTCCGCAGCAGACTCACAGCTCTGTACACTGCATACAAACTGATTTATCATCAGTTCATAATACACATTTATTTTTTTATGCATGTGATAGTTTATGTATGCTGTGTAGTTAAATGTACCGGATGCAAAAAAATATTTTGATAGACTTTTCTGGCAGTGACTGTAATAATGATCTGTATTCATAAAACTTGACCATCCCCTTGTATCCCTGAGATAAAAAACATTTCATGGTGGATAAATGTGAAGGCAAATTTATAAATCATTGGACACATGCAAGAATGCTCATTTCTCTCTACACATTCTAACACAATTAATGCAAGAAATTTTGCACTTTGGGGCATTTTTTCTTCTGTTGACACAACAAATTTTCAACCCTGCAATCTGTGCTCTTAAAGAAAAATGTACAAGTTTGAGTGAAAGGTTGGTATTCTGTCAGTGTTTTGGAGATTTCTTTCTTTGCAGCAATAACTTGGAAGATCAAGACTATTTTGTTGAATTATTGAGATGATGAGTGGCACACCATTTCACATCAATTTGAATAAATGTAATTATTAATATGTAGGTATATTCTTCTAAGTGTTTTTATATTCAACACCAAGATATATTAGAAGATTTGGGGTAGTATTATGAAAACATTCTTTTATCTGTTCTTAACTTAAATTATCTTATCTCGTGTCTAGGAAGACGCTAAAATCATTGAAAATCAGTATTCTGAAATTCTTCTTAATGCGTTCTTATCTCTGCAAGGACAACCCCTTTCTCATCTTTAGATATCTTAAGATATTACCCAAAAAAAATGCACTGTACATTTGCAGTTATATAGAAGTAAGTGTTCCTTATGTAAAGAGAATATTATATGCACATGCGCATACGGTATACGCAATTAACTGGTGTTATTATTTTGCATCATGATGAATTTCAGATTTTGTTCTTATCTTTTTAGAGTGCATTGGTATTACTTGCGCAAGTTATAAATATATGCGCCAGGCATAGGAAAAAGTGAAAAAAGATAAATAAGAAAAATATGACATTCAGAATACCCCTGGTTGAGGGGATAGATGTTTTAAAATGTCAGGATGAGGACAAGGGAGGGGGCCAGGAGGAGGGGGATATAGTGTGAGTGAAAGAAAGAAATTAAGAGACAGAGAGAGAGGGGGGGGGGTCGAGGCGGGGGAGACAAAGGGAGAGAGAGGGGGTTGGTGTCGAGGTATGAGGTATAAAGCCATTCAAGGGCGGATCGGAGAGTATAATGCCATTCTTTTTTTTCGGGGTTTTGATCATGATTATCAACATTCAAATTGTGACTAATAATGGCGATCAGGCAGCTGTCTAAGTCCAATCTAAAAAAAAAAAAAAATCTGGAAAAATATGCTGAAAAATAAATGCAGAAAATAAAAGCCACTGAGATCGCCTTCCCCGACCGGCCGCTGTTCTGCCGGCCTGAGGCCGAGTGCGCGTGCACGTCGTCACGCATGCAATTCCGGCCGACGCGGATTCATCGACTAGCAATTACCGGAGTCACAATTTTACGAGTGAAAAATGGCAAAAAGGGGACATAAACGCTCTAGTTCAGAAGTTAGTGATCATTTCCGTCTCATCAATGAGCAAGAAGTGGAGGACATCACACTTGCATTCTTCTATAAACCACACACTCTTACTCTTCTTTCTGTGGCTGTGATCGGGACGTTTTACTTTGCATTTGCTGGGTAGGTGTGTCGCTGCACTGCTGTATGCAACCAGCTGCTTGTCGGGCGCTGGTACGGTTCGGTATGGGTCAGTAACGCGGGCCGGAGCAGAGCCCAGGGCAGGGGCCGATTGCACGAAAGGGTCTTTCCAAGGACCATCTTTCGTGTCGCCCATCTTTTATGATGCGCTGTATGCGGGATTTTTCTGAAATGTATGATAAACAAATGAAATTTGTTAGCTAGCATTTTAAATTTAATCGATTTGTATACAATTTCCTGATAATAATATTATCACATCATTTTATAAACAAAGATTTTGTTTAGTTTACTTTAACAGATGAATAAAATATGTTTGCAGGTAATTTATTTAAAATGTGTTTCACATGGCGCATCATAATAAATGGGCGACACAAAAGACGGTCCTTGCAATCGGCCCCTGGACTCGTCCGTGTAATAATTAGGCAGAGGGTACTCTCCAAAATGGGGTAGAATGGGGTCACAATAGCCAATAGGCAATAGCACTCCAAATAAAAGGGGAAAAAATAAATTATGCACTTAGATTAAGTTAACTTAGATCTACCTTGATTATATGGATGAAGGTCCATCGAGACACAGAATCTAGATCTAGACCAAAAGCTTTGGTCTCTGTTATGTTGGTTGTTCTGCTGAACTCCGTTGGCTCCACTCACCAAATACAGAGACCGAAGTTGTATGTAGCTCGATCTGTACAGGGACGCAATGGCCATAATTAAGCTCGGATAAAACAGGGAAGTGAAGTTGCGGGACAGCCGAAGTAAGTCACTGTTTTTTCTCCTTTTAAGTTGATTTTTCCCCGTTTTGGTGCATTTCAGGCCAAAACGGAATGTTGATCTTTATTTTGGTACAGTTCTTTTTATATAGACTGAAAATAAAGACTGCTTTTTGACGGGGGAAAAAGGGAGAAATGATAAATTAAAGATAAATTTGTATCAAATACAATCAGCTTACCACCTTTCTGAAAAATATGCTGGAAAATAGCAAATTTTGATGACAAACAGATCGGAGCGTTGTGGCCCAGTGGATTAGTCTTCGGACTTTGAAACAGAGGGTTTTGGGGTTTGAATCCCAGCCATGGCATAATTTCCTTCAGCAAGAAATTTATCCACATTGTGCTGCACTGAACCCAGGTGAGGTGAATGGGTACCTGGCAAGATAATTTCCTTGAATACATGAGCGCTGAAAGGCAGCTCGAGCTAAGGCCGGGTAATAGTAATTATAACAACGCGCCTTGGAATAGAATATTTTTAGATAGATGGAGCTATATAAATGGCTATTATTATTATTATCGGGATCAGCCAGGTTCTCAGCTACAGCTGAGCGAACGGACGTGCCAGCCAATCCGCTGGCGCGTTCGTACGTTCAGCTGTACTGTAGCTGCGCTGACGGTGATTGAGAGATCAATGAAGAACCTGGCTGATCCTGATCTGTTTGTCATCAAAATTCGCTATTTTTTGGAATGGTTGTAATTATAAGCTGTATGTATTTAATATAAATTTATCTTCCCATTTACCCAGTCAAAAAGCAAAATTTAGGAGTAATGGAGGAGGGTTCAAAAGCGCAGTAGTTAGGTGGCAGTTGTTTGCTCCACCATTACGAGCCCAACGTCCGTCATTTTATTGACGGAGGAGGGGATGCCGCGGAGCCAGACGAAGTCTCAGCGGAGCATATCCCTGACAGAAATAGACCTATTTATCAGTCTACATATTCATGGCTACCGATTTTCGGAATATCGTGTTCGGGAACGACTGTATTTCGGCTCCGATCACCATGTCACATGTCATTGTTCGCATTGTCAGTCAGACATTGCTTCGCTTGGCATCGCGCTTTGCCATCATTTGGATATGGACTGCAGTTTGTGACCAAAATCATGCAAACATACATGTACGGCGAACAAATGGGTAAGCTGCAGCTGCTGCAGGCAGATCTTTTGGTCGCTAACTTCAGTCCATATCAAAACTGCGGCAAAGCCAAGCATGTCAAGTTAAGCAGTGTCGGAATGAGAAACTTGACAATAACAATTGATTATCATAATAAATGATGACAGCATGTTCTATAGGAATCAAACCCAGTTTTACTGTATTTAAAGGGGAAGTTCACCCTGACAAAAAGTTTATTATCAAAATATCAGTAAAAATAATGAAAAATATTACTGAAGCTTTGAGAAAAATCCATCAAAGTTATCATTTTAATTATGTGATTTTTGATGCCACCGTGTAGCATTCCTACATTTCAAATGGTAAAATAAATCATATGTCATTTTCTCAGAAAATCTAAAATGATTTTTACTGTACTTTTTTTTTATCAATAGACAAAATAATTTCACACCCGATCATGAAGACAATAAAAATAAGTCATCAGGAACCATTCAAAAATGAAATTCATGCATTTTATATTACATAACATATGGGGCAGCTGCTCGTTTATGACATCACAAATCCAAATCTCAAAGTTCTAATAACTTTCTTAATCTTTAATGGATTTTCCTCCAATTCTTACAACAAACTTTTCTGCAGGGTGAACTTCCCCTTTATGGGGGGGGGGGGGGGAGGATTGATTCATTTCATTAATGTAATAGAGTACTATAGAAAAAAGGTGACCATTTTGACATACCGGTATTCAGCTCTGTATTTGCATTCCACACATGATAAAATATCACTGTTTTTATCCCCACAAAATGAATGAAAATCAATATTTTGTCCTCATTTCAAATTTGATTAGTTATGGGTATCCTGTTTCATTTTCCTTATTCTTTGAAGCTTGTAATGATATCTTGTTGAGTATTCTTACTATGAATATTAGATCAAATTGTCTGCCTTCGATTTCAGTATTTTTAAGGGCAAGGCCACTATTCTATAGAGCATATTTCTTTAATATTACATCACAAATGGGAAAGATTTTAAAGGGTAACAAAATTGTTTAAGGCCAATAATGGCCTCCATAGCCTTGGCAGTGAATGGCCTTGTATTAATGAGTC
This sequence comes from Lytechinus pictus, assembly GCF_037042905.1. Classification (NCBI taxonomy): domain Eukaryota; kingdom Metazoa; phylum Echinodermata; class Echinoidea; order Temnopleuroida; family Toxopneustidae; genus Lytechinus; species Lytechinus pictus. The sequence continues at coordinate 42,118,098 of NC_087245.1, read as the reverse complement.
ACATGTATGAATGTAAGAGAAAATGTTTGATATACATGTACTAGTATATCAATTCTTCAAAGTCAACATTGCTGCTTTATTTAATTGTGTTATGCAGATGGGACTGTCGGAGGCATTCTATAGTACTTTTTTAAGGGTGACGATATTTATTTACCTTATTGCTTTTTCTCTGATAACAGTACCTCTGATGGATTTGAGCAGAATATATGGAGAGGACTGTGTCATGCCGCCTTTTACTTCCTCATTATCAGTGTTCTAGCTTTTCCTAATGGTAAGTGTTTGCACGTTGAGTGTCATAGCTAATTTCAGAATAAATGTTAACAACACAAGGTTTTCCTTACCCTGCCTGGACAGCATTCGCCTTAGCCCATTTTCTGCTGCTTTGGAAAACAATATGCTTGTTTTTCAACAATCCCTTGAATAAGTAGAAATAAAGCATGTTTTCACACATCTTTTTCTTGACCATACATAATTCATATTTTACACAGAAGTTCTCATGTGAAAGAAGAAAAGATGGATATTTAAATCATACACTTGCGGAAAATTTGTTAACACCTCTTTTCATTGTTCTAACTCCGTCATGCGTGCATTATGAACATTGAGATGGGCTTCAAATGAAAGAAGAGAAGCATATTTTTCTATTCATTTTACAGCTCATGAAGCAAATTTATGATCATGGTAACAAAAAATTACACTGAATTAAATTTCTTTTTTTTTGTGGGACTCACTGGCCCGTATTCTGAAGTTGGATTTAATTTAAACTCAGGTTTATAGTTTTGGTTTAAGTGTGGATAGCCAATTGTTACCTAATCACTAAAAGTAGAGATATCATACCTCAGCTCAATTGGCTCTCAAATCATTCATAATTGTGTAGGAAGTATATTAAGATGAATGTCTTCACCATCAATGAATCTGGAAAGAGCACAGTAAACATAAGAAACATACAACTTAATAAAAACTTTGACACTTTTGGCTTCCCATATTTTTAGCACAGTTAGACCATAGTTTAAGTTAAACCTGACTTCAGAATACGGGCCATTGTATATGAATGTACTTCATTTTTGCGGGTGAAATCTGCAGTGCGAGGAAATCAATCATAGATATGTACTTGTGTGCCTGACAGTTATTTTTGGTTTGTTCATGCAGGTCCTTTTACCAGACCACATCCTGCGATATGGAGAGTGTTTTTCGGTATGTGTTCGCTGTATTTGAATTCTATATTTAGTTAATTGAAAACTACTTCATCATTACGTTAAAATATTGCATTACATTTCTCAACGCATTGTTATACATTGTTGCAATGTATGCTTTAGAGTTGAATATGGTGTAGTATAGGTAAGAGAGATGCGGTCTAGTGACAGATGTATTCCATTTTTAGAATTTTTTCTTTACACACTTAGTGAAATATTTGAAAACAAATATATATACTTTGTGATATTGGTTGCTGGGAGCTCAAAAAATAAGTATTCTTATAAGAGCATCTACCATAATCATGAAGCACAATTGATATTACATCACAAAGGCCATCCAAAATTATGCGCATTGATCATCCAAAGTTATTGCAATGAAAGTAGTGCAGGGAAAACATTTTTCCAGGGGGCTCGGGGTGATTTTTTCCAAAAATGCTCAAAAGAGCAGTGGAAAATTCAGAAAGTGACCCCCAAATTTCCCTTTTCACTGCAGTGTTAAGGCTTATCCAATATTGCAGATTTAACAGTTAAGAAATTGGTTGTGAAAATTAGCCCAGGAAAAAAATTCTTTACCTGTACAGGGCCTGACCTTTACTTTTTTATTAGGGAGCCAGCCGGGCTCCTCAAGCACTTTTTTAGGGAGCCCGCAAGGGTTTTAAGGAGCCCAAGTTTATCACTATTTTTGCATTTTTTAATACTGGTCATTACCTATTAAAATATTAAAGCACACCATCACGATACAGTTTTCTTTAATAATCATCAGCACCAGGTGTATTTATTCAGGGTAAATCAGATTTTGACACCACAACACACTTAGACACCGGTATACAACATCACAAACACAAAAGTCAATGACTTTTTTTTCATTTATAATGCCCCCCCCCCTCAAAAAAAATAAAATAAAAAAGGAAATAAATACATAAACAAAATGAATAAATACATATAAAAATATAGGGAGAGAGTCTGATCTACTACTAATAAATTATTATAGATCTAGAACTCTAACTTTGAAAATAATTTTTTTTTCATGCTTAGAATCATGGATGTGGGTTGGTGTGTGTTTGTGTGGGTGTGACTGTGCGGTGGACTTGGATATACATGTATATGTTAAAGAAATAAATTCATCATCTAATTTCTACAGTGTAGTAGTGATTTGTATATTTAAATTGCATAATTTCTAAACAAGTAATTGTTAAAAATACTCTGTGATTTGACACTCTTATGTTAATTCTCAAATAGTGGTTTTATTTAGTCTGTAATGCTGTAATTTTCTTTTTCTCATTTTATTTACAGGAATCACTGTCATGTATCTCCTAGTACTCATCTTTTTCCTGTTCCAAAGTTATCAGGACGTGATGAAAATCCTTCAATGGATATTTCCTGATCTCCAAGAATATAACACACCAGAAAAGGTAGGTTTGCATATTAAATTTTTTTTAATGGAAAATGTCAAATTCGATACATGGATGTGATTTTAGAGTCTGATTTGTGCATTCTCTATTACTTGTTGCATGAAAAGATAAGTAAATTCTTGCTCACGAGCACAAGTAGAGTCATTTCACATGTTTTTCACAGATCTCACTACAATAGGCTGGCGATTGTTATGTTGAGACAAATTTTTTGAAAATACTCTTTTTGTCAAAAAAGACTCTCTTTTCCTTCTAAGAATACTATTTTTGGTTGTAGAAGGTTGGCAGGTCTGTTGATATTGTGATTCATGAAATGAATTGTGGCTAAATAAAACATTTATACCTGGGGACCATTTCATGAAAGGTGTCTGCACTGACAAGTCTTCTTTCCCTGACAGTTATCATAGTAACAGTTAGAGGCCAGGGGCCCATCTAACAAAGAGTTACGATTGATCCAATCAATCGCAACTATGGAAAGCCAGCAAAGTCAACATATAATGCATGTTTGCTCAAAAAATTTCTAGATATGATGTATATTTTTTAATTCTTCAATATCCTGACTATTTGGTGTGTTCTCCTTTGTTTACAAAGGACATTTTGCAAATTTCCTGTAGGAAAAGTTATGACATTGATGGATTTCCATAGAGTTACGATTGATTGGATCAATGGTAATTTTTGTAAGACGGGGCCCAGATCTTCTGAGCCAATCGAAACCAAGGATTTCACTGAAACTGGCAGTGCTGACCATTGCTGACAACTTTCATTAAATGCCCCATAGGGTAGTAGATTTGTCACAGCAATAATTTTTCCACAGTTGAGATACACATGTATAGTATTCTCCCATTCCCCTCCCCCTCTTGGCTATGCCTTTGTTGTATGGGTAAGAGTGTGTAATTTAAACTTGTGACCTGTGTGCTATCAAATTCTTTTCAATCCCCTGTATAAAACTAATGTCAGAAGGTCAATGGGATACTGGGTCATGTATATTTTCGCTACCGGTATGGGATACGTAACACTTATTGATATTACATACAGTTGCATACTGTGTGAACTATATATCAATCAAATGTATTCAGGTCTGTAGTCGTTTTTGAAAGTTAATTCAATAATAATTTTGCGCCGATGGAATGGTCACAGAAAATGTTGGGGGGGGGGGAGTTGATTAAACCCCCTCCCTGAACTTTTTAGGGTAAAGACAATCTTTCCAATATTTACTCTCACAAATCAACTTTAACTTAATATCTAATCTCTTCATGAGAACGCTGTGAACTGTTGCGATGTCACCTCAGACCCTATTGTGGGGTCATTTTTACTGGTATTCTCTACTGAAGTCAAATTTTAGTTTAGGTGATCAAGGCCCTTCTGGCAAGAAGCCAAATGCATGTATGTTTTTAACCATATATCTTTAATCTATATTCAGGAGTATTGAGAATTGAGAATTGAGAATTGAGAATTGAGAATTGATTTTATTCTGTCCATTTAGGAAAATATTCTTGTTGGCATTTACATATACACAGAAATATACAAAAACAAAGCGTAAAGATAAATTCTACAGAATATATATACAATCACACATATTTGAAGAAAAATACATAATACAGAATAATTTCAATCAAATCGGTAACATTTTACTCTTAATCGTCGTTATTATTAATATAATTATCATTATTATTATTATCAATCTTATTATTATCATTATGATTATTATTAATTGTATTATTATTATTATTATTATTGTTATTGTCATTGTTATTATCATTATTATTATTATTATTATTATTATTATTATTATTATTACTATTATTATTATTATTAATATTGTTTCTATTATTACAATTATCAATAATCAATCATTACTATTATCATTATCATTATTACAGGATATACAGAAAAAAAACATACAAAGAAATACAACAAACTACATACAGTCATACAAATAAGGGGAAAATACATAATATAAAATAATTTCACTCAAAATCGGTACAACTTTGCTCTTAATTATTGTTATTGTTATTTATTTTCAATATCATTATTATCATTGTCATTATCATTATTATTAATATTATTATTACTATTATCATTAATGTAATTTTCCTATCATTATTAATTATTATTATTATTATTATTATTATTATTATTATTAATTATCATTATCATCATTATCATTCATCATTATTATCATAATCATCATTATAAATAGACAATTGCTCATTCAATGCTTTCATTTCAGTCGATAGTATCAGGGTAATATTAGTAAATTGTATACATGTGTGAGAATATAGTAGGTGACTGACGAAGTGGCAAGATTACAGGCTTGATTGAAGTTGTTCGTTGTATTTTCGAATGGAGAGCGGCACAAAAGAATGAAGGAAACGCGATGTTCGAGCCCTCATTGATCTATACCGCCTTCCAGATCGCATTTGAATATAACATGAGTGGAGGGGGTGGTCCTTATTTTGTATGATCTGTGAGGCCTGTTTCAAGATTGCTTGAACGCATTCATTGGTCACATTTGCCACTTCTCCAGTAATCTTCCCAGCACAATTGGCTATTTTCTGCAATTTCTTCATGTCTTCTTGTCTGCACCCTCCGAACCAGACAACACAACTGAAAAGCATAACACTTTCTATCACTGATTTGTAGAAAAGCTTTAACAAAATTCTATCAACATTGAAAGAATTCATTTTCCGAAGAAAGTATAATGCTGTGAATTGTTCTGACGTCACTTCAGAGCGATTGTGGGGTCATTTTGACTGGTATTCTCTTAGTCATTTTGGAGGTTGGATGATCAAGGCCTTTCTCATGAGAAACAATGTCTTTAACTCTGTATCTTTAATCCATACAGGAGTATGCTGTGAATTGTTCTGACGTCACTTCAGAGCGATTGTGGGGTCATTTTGACTGGTATTCTCTTAGTCATTTTGGAGGTTGGGTGATCAAGGCCTTTCTCATGAGAAACAATGTCTTTAACTCTGTATCTTTGAGAAACAATGTCTTTAACTCTGTATCTTTAATCCATACAGGAGTATGCTGTGAATTGTTCTGACGTCACTTCAGAGCGATTGTGGGGTCATTTTGACTGGTATTCTCTTAGTCATTTTGGAGGTTGGATGATCAAGGCCTTTCTCATGAGAAACAATGTCTTTAACTCTGTATCTTTAATCCATTCAGGAGTATGCTGTGAATTGTTCTGACGTCACTTCAGAGCGATTGTGGGGTCATTTTGACTGGTATTCTCTTAGTCATTTTGGAGGTTGGGTGATCAAGGCCTTTCTCATGAGAAACAATGTCTTTAACTCTGTATCTTTAATCCATACAGGAGTATGCTGTGAATTGTTCTGACGTCACTTCAGAGCGATTGTGGGGTCATTTTGACTGGTATTCTCTTAGTCATTTTGGAGGTTGGGTGATCAAGGCCTTTCTCATGAGAAACAATGTCTTTAACTCTGTATCTTTAATCCATACAGGAGTATGCTGTGAATTGTTCTGACGTCACTTCAGAGCGATTGTGGGGTCATTTTGACTGGTATTCTCTTAGTCATTATGGAGGTTGGGTGATCAAGGCCTTTCTCATGAGAAACAATGTCTTTAACTCTGTATCTTTAATCCATACAGGAGTATGCTGTGAATTGTTCTGACGTCACTTTAGAGCGATTGTGGGGTCATTTTGACTGGTATTCTCTTAGTCATTTTGGAGGTTGGGTAATCAAGGCCCTTCTCATGAGAAGCTATGTCCTGTGCTGGATCATCAGTGTCACTTGGGAGATCACAGAGGTGAGAAATATATCTCTTAATCATCAGTCAAAGACAAGGGTTGAATTTTCGCAAATGTAGATAAAGCCTTCAGATTTCATTGTTAACTGTGATATACATGTAGGCCCATATGTCAAAAATATTTACAGCATATTTTAGTTGAACTTCGTAAAACATAAACACACTCTTGCTTAATTGATCCTTATAAATGATCAGATACATTGGCTCAATCTAGAGGCCGAACCGCATCCCCCCCAAAAAAGGATCACCATGGTTAGCAAAAATTTGAATTAGTTAAAAGAATCGATCTCTGTCAACTGCTGACCTAGTTCTTGAATCGCAAAACCTTCAGATTAAAAACCATCCCCGGTTTATCAGCCATGATAAATTTTTTTTTTTTAAATCCTTGTACAGGCCTAATTAAATTGATAAATAGGAGAATGTGATCAATAAAAGAAATATTCTGTACCACCACAGTTAAATAGATGAGTCTTTTTGCATCAACAAACTAAAATGCTGAATTAATTATGATTATATAATGTCGAGATCTGTAGATCTGTTATAATAATAAAGGCCCCTGTACCGTAGAAGCCCTAAAATTAAATAGATAATTTTCTCAAAGCCAAAGGTTTTAAAAAGTAAAATGAGCCCAGTTAGGCCAGCATTTACCAAATTATGCTAGTTAAATAGACATTTACTTGTTTATATTTGTACAAGAAAGGATGATTAAAACAAAAAAATTTGAATTGACACCCTCCTCGAAACAGAATACCCCCAATGCAATGTCCCCATTAAAAAAAAAATTGATCTGGCTATTTAATGGACTTCAACAATTCCAGTCATATGAAAATCACTCAGTATAAATATTACCTAACGTTTATAATAGCCAAGCAACATTGCAATCACATTGAAGTAAAAGCAGCGAAAACCTTTCCCCGTCCTTCGATGCGGGACTGGGTTTGCATTGTCGACGAACCTAAAAGTGCATTAGATGGCATACCGCTGGAATTTGAATTTAACTGCTCAGAATACTGGATTCATGCATTAACCCCAAGAAACATTTTGAAATAAAAAAAATATTGATTAATGTGAACTTATGATTACCGTTGATTAGCATACATGTGTGATTTGAATTTCAAATTTTCACTCTGTCGTTGTTGTTTTTTGTCTCACCTGCATAGCAGAGTGAGACTATAGGCGCCGCTTTTCCCGACGGCGGCGGCGGTGGCGACGGCGTCAACACCAAATCTTAACCGAAGGTTAAGTTTTTTAAATGACAGCGTAACTTAGAAAGTATATGGACCTAGTTCATGAAACTTGGCCATAAGGTTAATCAAGTATTACTGAACATCCTGCCTGAGTTTTAAGTCACACGACCAAGGTCAAAGGTCATTTAGGGTCAATGAACTTTGGCCAAATTGGGGGTATCTGTTGAATTACCATCATAACTTTAAAAGTTTATGGATCTGATTCATGAAACTTGGACATAAGAGTAATCAAGTATCACTGAAGATCCTGTGCGAATTTCAGGTCACATGACCAAGGTCAAAGGTTAATGAACTTTGGCCATGTGGGGGGGGGGGTATCTGTTGAATTACCATCATAACTGAAAGTTTATTGATCTGATTCATGAAACTTGGACATAAGAGTAATCAAGTATCTTTGAGCATCCTGTCCGAGTTTCAGGTCACATGATCAAGGTCAAATGTCAATGAACGTAGTATTGGAGCATTATATGAATGTATATTTGTGTATTTTGTGAATAATTATTTTATAGTACTTTTCAAAGTCAGCACTGCTGCTATATTGAATCGCGTGATACAGGTAAGACTGCCAGAGGCGTTCCACTTGTTTTTTTTAGATTGTTCTTTGGGCCTGATATTGCCATCATAAAATGATGAAAAGTGGCCCGTGACTGGGAGGATGGAATGAGTATTTCGCTCTGAATTCCTCCATATCTGAGGATCACTGGATATCAGAGAAAAAAGGGGTAGAGACGTTTTTGTGTTATGATATGGTAATAGTGATCCTCGTTCGTATATTATAAAAAAAACATTTCAACCAAAATTTATGGTTAGAAAGTTGTGATATTTTTCCCAAAACCCTGTATTTTTTCCTCAAAATACACTATTTTATTCCAAAACAATGCCTCAAATTCGCCTTATAATTTGAGACTTATTCTTCCTAAAAAGTCGGCCTAAATAAGTGTATCGGCAAATACATGAATATTCATAAAGGTTTGCTTTAGGTATTTCTTCAGGATTGTTTTCCTTTGATGTGATTGGTTGAAAGAAAAGAAGAGGTGAATGTTATCTGTTTTGAGAACAGAGAGTTAGCTCCATTTTCGATGACGTCACCATTGGAAATGGACGCACACATTAAAATGAGCACACATATGAACATACATGCCCATGGTCAATTGGGCAAAAAGAATTTTCGGAGTATTTCTTTTTCAGACTTATATTTCAAACAATGAAATATGGATTTTCATTTTTTTATTGTAACCCATCTAATACAGTAACTTTAAAAGAGATTCAACCCACTTTAAATTCATTCTACTTCTGTTGTCTTCCCCAACACACACAGTTCTTCTTCATCCACCTGCTACCCAACTTTGCAGAGTGTTGGTGGGATGCCATCATCCTGGACATCCTGGTGTGCAACGGCCTCGGTATCTGGGTCGGGATGAAACTCTGCAGGAGACTGGAGATGACCGAATTCAGATGGGAGAGCATCAAGTGAGATGATCACACCTGGAGCCTGTGATGCAAACCTTAGCCATGATCGTAGAACACTTTTCTGCGATGGATTGCTTGACTATAATGTACAATCAATCGTAAAAATCAAGCTTACGATCAATCGCTGACCTTTGTTTTACGGGACCCGGATGGTGTTCTTTATAGCCATGGTTTAGTTAAAGGTCAAGTCCACCCCAGGAAAATGCTGACTTGAATAAATAGAGAAAAATCAAACTAGCATAACGTTGAAAATTTCATCAAAATCGGATGTAAAATAAGAAAGTTATGACATTTTAAATTTTCGCTTTATTTTTCACAAAACAGTGATATGCACAACATGGTGACTCAGTCGATGATGTCCATCACTCACTATTTCTTTTGTTTTTTATTGTTTGAATTATACAATATTTCCTTTTTTTATAGATTTGACAGTAAGGACCAACTTGACTGAACCATATAGTATTAAACAATGCTAGTTCCACATGTTCAGGGAGGAATTAATCGTTGTATCACTTGACAATGAGGAGAAAATTAGAATATTTCATATTTCATATAATAAAATACAAAAGAAATAGTGAGTGGATGACGTCATCAGTCTTCTCATTTGCATACCGACCAGGATGTGCATATAACTGTTTTATGAAATTAAGCGAAACTTTAAAATGTCATAACTTTCTTATTTTACATCCGATTTTGATGAAATTTTCAGTGATATTCTTGTTGGATTTTTCTCTTTTTATTCAAATCAACTTTTTGTTGGGGTGGACTTGTCCTTTAAACATGGGTTAACTTAGACCACACATTAATGAAGTGCCAGTTGATACCTCATTCACCTATTAAAAACTATTGTTATCCTGCTGCAAAAAAAAAACAAAAAAACAAAAAAACAAACTTGTAAATAGGGATGAATAGGACAATACAAAGATATTATGAATTTTAATTGAATAGTTGATACATTATAATTGCAGTAAATATGGAAGTACATGAAACAGTATAAACAAATTAAAAAATGGTAATTGGAGCTACACCTGTAACACAATAGCAAAATGCTAATCGGGGTTAGCCCAAATAATGTCATTCATAATTGTAACAATTATTTGAACTAAATCATAATATTTGTACCTCAAATTTAGTAATGTTTATACATATTTAGGGTTTACTATCTTTCTAGAACCACTGTATATGTTTGGTATTTTATTGATAAGTTGAAAAGAAACTCAATGAAATTAATGAAGAAATGTACTATGATTACAAATCATTTTGTGTTCTTATCTTTTACATGTACCTCCTAGAAACATTCCTTCTACCTCTGGGAAGATCAAGAGGGCTGTTCTCCAATTTACACCAGCGAGGTGAGTGAGCTGGTAAAGGTCCTGTCACAACGTTCCATGCAAGGCTTGTGGGTGAGTTGCGGGCAATCACCCGCAGCTCTCGCAACAAAACTTTGAGCATGTTCAAAACCTTTCTGCGTGCACACCATACTTGCTTGCGCTCCTGTGGGCTACTACGTGTGAGATAGGTATGAGATACTGTCAATGCGGGCGACCTGCGGCAACCTGCAGGTATCACAGTCACCTGCAAGTCGCATGCAAGGCTTGCATGGAGCTATGTGACGGACTTAAGATGTTGATGTATTGGTAGAGTACTGAAAAGGACAGTTGAGATATAAGGAAACGGTGAATAATTTCATTTATTTCATGCCGTTAATGTAGAGTTTGATTGTTTAAAAGGTCAAACGCAAAAGATATGGTCATCCAAAAGAAAAGATATTTAAAAAGATTTGATGTTTAGTGTAATAGTGTTGTGGCTCAGTGGATAAGTCTCCAGACTTTGATCCACAAGGTCTAGGGTTCAAATACCACTGCAGTACGCATGTCCTTTTGCAATGCAGTTATCTACATTTGCCACTATCTACTCAGGTGTAGTAAATGGATTGTAGTAAGAAATTCTGTAAATTCTTGAGCACCTGATCGTGAGAGCCATACTGAAGTAGTAGTACATGTATAACGTACTCAAAAACATTTTATTACCCACCATATAAATGTTGCATATATCATTTTCATAACTTGTATTTTGTCAAGTAAAACCTTCTTTCTTTGTGCAGTGCAGGTATCCTATTGGGAAAAGTAATCCCTGTTTGCACACTATACATTTGTGTTAATATGCAAATAATGTCACCTACCCAATGACAAACAACTGCTTTTATTAAAAAATCACAAGATCATGATCAGGTTATTACGTACATGTAACTTACGTTTGACACAGTATCACTTTGTGCTTTGTGGGGGAGGGTAGAGAGCTCTCCCACCTTTGATCATATTGCAAATTTGACTAGATATCTCATCTCATGTGAGAGGTTTATAGTTCGCCATGTGGTTAGTCCAGGCTCTCGTAACACAAAAGTTAGCAATTGTACGCTTTATTTTCATGATTGATTGTACATTGTAGTCGGTGTAATCAATCATTTGATAATGTGCTACGATCATTGCGAAGCTTTGTGTTATGGGCCCCTGATAAGATAATTCTATTCTTCAGAATAATTTAACCCCATCAAATTGCATTTTCTTATCATGGCAGTTGGACACCCATTCGTTGGTTGGAACCTCATACTTCTCTCAAGCGGGTATTGGCTGTCTTTATCATTGAATGCGTTGCGCAGGTGAGTGTCTGCTGAATGTGTTGATCATTTTTTTTAATCATAGCTGCCGAATAGTACTGATTTTCAGTAATTTGTACTGAATAATGAGAAGATTACTGATGGTTTCATGCAAAATAGAGATTTCTTAAGTTTCAGTTTAATGTGTTCTGTGGTATTTCTGTGAAAAAACTGATTTCTTCACCATTGTACTGATATTCAGCTTTTAAAATACTGAAATGTTCTTTAGGTTGGCAGCTCTGAAAAGAGTGCAATGGTCATAATGTCATTTGTTCTCGATAAAGAATTGAATTTTTGATATCAAGAAATTAGGTTAAAGGGGAATTTAGCCCTGACAAAAAGTCTATCTTAAAAATAACAGTAAAAATTATAAGAAAAAATTGGTGGAGGTTTGATTGAAATTCCATCAAAGATTTAAAAAGTTATAAGAATGTCAATTTTTGTATTTGTGATGTCATATGCCAGCAGCTTCCCCTGTATATTGAATTATAAAAAAATCAATAAAATGCCATTTTCTAAAAAAAAAAGAAAATGGTTTTACTATATCTTTGCTATATCAACAGACAAATTATCTCATACCTGCTCCTGAAGGAAGAATTATTTTTTTAAGCGCTTCTAGAATACACCTCGCTGCACTATTTAGCAGGATGATCATTTATATTCTTATTTCTGCAGCTGGTTAAACTAACTTTAATTTTCTTGAAGCGCTTCTAGGAAGTACCCGCTGCACTCTTTATCAGCATGCATATATCTAATGACGATTGTTTATATCCTTATTTCTGCAGCTGGTTAAACTAACTTTCATTTTCTTGAAGCGCTTCTAGGAATTACCCGCTGCACTCTTTATTAGCATGCATATATCTAATGACGATTGTTTATATCCTTCTTTCTGCAGCTGGTCGAGCTGAACACATTTTTCTTGAAGCACATTTACAAATTTCCTGCTGACCATTGGCTCGGCATCATCAGGATATTCATTGTTGTTACATCCACGGCTCCAACGATAAGGTAAATAATAATAATAATAATATTCCGCATTTATATAGCGCTTTATACATCGGAACGGCGTCTCTAAGCGCTTTACAGACATATTATTACCCCGGTCATCGGATCCTTGCATGCCCGCATACAATGTATGCACCTTCTCCACTCCCTGGGGAGCATTCCAACAAGAGTTCCAAGACTCCATTGCTAGGCATAATACATATAGGCTTTCACATCCTACCGGGTACCCATTTAACACCTGGGTGGAGAGTGGCAAAGTGTGGATTAACGCCTTGCCAAAGGACGCTAGGCCATGGTGGGATTCGAACACATGACCCTCTGATTACAAGGCGAGAGTCAGAACTGCTACACCACGACGCTTCCAAGGTAAGGGGTCAAGTTATGGTCATTGGGACACACCTTCACCTGAACCTGTGGTCAGTTAAGAGGTCAAGGGTCACGTGATGTTTGATTTCCATTGTGAAAATGTCAGTAGGACACACCCACGTACACAGCAGAGACGATCCGTCGAGAAATCAATAGTTTTATACCATGTCGGACATTTACTGTTGCATTTGTCGCTTGGGGAAAAAAAACGGAGGAAAAGTCAAGGTGAGGTCAATTGGCTATGTATGTACATCCTGTCCTGGGGAGCATTTTATCAACATTTTTGTCCAACAAGTTGTCAGAACTGACATCTTTCATAGAATTTGGTTGGCTGAGAGGCACTGTTTTATTATGGTAACTTTTGGATAAAACAGGATTTTTCGGACAAAATGTCCGACAAGTCCTTTCCATAAACGCTCCCCAGTTCGAAATCAGGCAAGAGTTCAAAGGTCATATACATTTGATATTCATTTATGCAATATTTTCTCCAACATTAAAGAAAGAGGTCAAAGTTAATTTTCTATTATTTTTCTATATACCGGCGACCGTTGTGTTGGCTCAGTTGGTAGAGCGTCCGTCTCACAAGTGGGAGGTCGGGGGTTCAAACCCCGGCCGCGTCAGACCAAAAGACGTTAAAAGATGGAAGTTGGTGCTACCCTGTTTGGCGTTCAACAATTAAAAGGAATAGAGCCTCGTCGATCTGGCACTGCACAGCGGCTGCCGGGCCCATGATCAATTGGGCAAAACAAATTTCAGAGTATTTCATTTCTGGTGTCTACTTCGAACAATAAAAAATATGGATATATTATACATGACATGGTTCTGATACTTGCTCTGCTGATACCATGGCTATTATGCTGTGTTATTGTAGGGTGCTTACATAGTTCTACAAAAGTGAACTTTTTTTTAACGTAAAATAAGAAGTATGAAGTGTATTTAAGGATTTATCATACTTTAATGGTAGAAAATGCAGATTTTATTGAGATTTTGTTTTTCATTCTGGAGTATTTATCTCTTATGATTTCCTCTGCAGGCAATATTATACCTATGTCACTGATCCATACTGCAAACGGGCGGGAACACACCTATGGGTTTTCCTGTAAGTATAAAGACTGTTCTATATTTAATGTAATGTTTCTGACATTACTTAAGATTGTCTTGAAACTAAGCTTATTTTTGTCTTAGCCTTGATGCCACATAGAATCATAAACGAATTTGAGTTTGAATTTGGAGTTAAAAAATGCAGACCTACAAAGAATAAATTTGACCCGTAATTGACACTTTGTACAATCACCCTGTGTTGATTGTATTTTTTTTTTTAGCTATTCCAACATGGTGTCAGCCAATTCTGTCTCGTATCATGTCATTATGTAATCGTTCAGGTTACTTTCACTTAGTCTTATCCAAAATCTGGGTTCGGTCCCCAGCCACGGACTGATGCTGGTGAGCAAGGCATGCAATCAAGAGGGCTCTGTTATCCTACATTAAAATGAATGGAAATGCTGTATGAATTCTTGTTAGCTGTTTGTGTATTTTGAAAAAAGAAATAAATTATCCAAAATCTTTTAATCAGTTTTATGCCAATTATCACATAGCTACCATTCCTCATAACCTAGAAGACAGATGGAATTAGTGTATACTTATCAACTGTTTAAACTTCTGTGTATTTGTGTTTTTTATGAACCTGTTCCAAACCTTAAGATCACTATATAATGTACCTGTTCTTAAGACAAAGGTTTTACGGTAATCGGGGGTTTGCACGTGCAGCGCTAGAACTCTGGAATAACACCCCTCATAATTTAAGGCATGTTGATACAATAGGGCAATTCAAATGTGCACTTAAAACATTTAACTGATAATAATATCATCATAGCACTACTAGCAGCTTTCACTCATTCTGTATTCTTCCTGATCTGCATTGAGACCTTTTTGAAAGGTATAACATGCTTTGTAACAACAGGTCTTGTATTGTTTTTAATGCAATTGAAATGCTGGATTAATAATAATGATAATAAAAATCTGCCTTTATAGAGTGCAATAACTATTTCTATATATTCTATTGCACTGCAAGAGCTTCCCACATGCTGTACATACTATTGGGATTGAAAGTTTTTAATTTTAATTTGAAATAATGTAAAGTTGTTGAATTCCTAATGCTGAGGGGAAGTTTGTTCCATAGTTGTATAGCTTATATTACTATTAGAAAGTATCTCCTAGTGTTTCATTAGTCTTGTGTGGGGGTACTGGCTGTGTGAGTGTATCTTGTGGGCCACGAAGGTAATGGTCATGAGATCGGGATTTCAATTTCAAGAGATCCGAGATATAACTTGGGGCCTGACCATTGAGATCTATTGTCTTGTGAAATGTTTTCTTCTTTATACAGTGCATACAGTTTGATAGAGCTGATGATATGCATCAAGCATGGGCAAGATGTGTTCTCGAAAACTCTCATTCTAAACATCCTAATGTGGTTAACAATACAGGTAATGAATATTCTGTTAAAGGTGAGAAGTTCACCCTGAAAAATAATTAATTGTAAAAATATCAGAAAAATATAGTAATGTATATTGGTGAAGGTTTGAGGAAAACCCATCAAAGATTTAAAAAGTTATTCATTTTTTTCCCTCTTATTTGTGGCATCACATGCAAGCAGCTTCATATGTGTCATGAATTGAATAAAATCAATGAAATGTAATGTTCTAAAAATATTGAAAAATGTGTTTTATTGTACCTCTGATATATCAACAGATAAAGTATTTCACACCTTAAAGGGATGGTCCGGGCTGAAAAGTAGAATTCACTGAGCAAAATGCCGAAAATTTCATCAAAATTGGATAACAAATAATAAAGTTATTGAAGTTTAAAGTTTAGCAATATTTTGTGAAAACAGTCATCATGAATATTCATTATATGGGCTGATGATGTCACATCCCCACATTCCGTTTTCTTATGTTTTTACATAAAATCATAATTTTTTCATTATTTCATACTCGTGTGAATGATATATCTCCCTTATTATGAAATAAGTTGCAGCAATGAATATCTAATGCACTAAATCAGTTGTCAATCAAATTTTTCTAGTTCTTGGAGGAAAAAATTTGAATAAACCTAATTTCATATAATAAAATACAAAAGAACAAGTGGGGATGTGACATCATCAGCCCACCTAATGAATATTCATTACAACTGTTTTCACAAAATATTGCTAAACTTTAAAATTCAATAACTTTGTTACTTTTTATCCGATTTTGATGAAATTTTGGCATTTTGCTCAGTGAATTCTACTCTATTTATTAAGCTATAAATACTTTCAGACCGGACCATCCCTTTAAAAGAAATTTTTTAGTCATCATGAACAATAAAAAAATTTAGTTTATGCATTTTATATTATATGACATATGGGGCAGCTGCATGTATCTGACATCACAAATCAAGAACCTCAATTCTAATAACTTTCTTAAACTTTATTGGATTTTCCTAAAACCTTCATCAATATTTCATTATTTTTGTGCTATTTTTAAAATAAACTTTTCGTTAGGGTGAACTTCCACTTTAAAATTAATATAGTGTGTTGTGCCTATCTATTGATAACTTTTGAATTATAGAATGTGCTGATTATTCCCTATATAAGGTGTTTTGATGATGGACAGAAAATGTGTATTTTGAAATATACAACGCACGCAATAAGCAATGCGATGCGCAATGATACTAAATGATGTCATATAGAGCTACATGTAAGATGCATTTGTAAGACCAAACAACTGATCTATGGTTTTTTGAAGTGGTGCCCAATAAACTAAGTGTGACAATTTACTCAATGAATTTTTAGGGGGAAAGATGATAAGGATCATTATATTAGATGGCTTTATTTCATGGAATACAAGAAGAAATATTCCACTTATTAGGGCCGATATTGCACTCTTCTAGGATTTGTGCAGAATTGGCCATACCTCATTAACATGTAGCTGTCAGTGATGGCATCATCACACCAAGTCCTAAATATAGGGGTCAGACATTTAGGTTTTAGATGGTAAATATTAATTTAATTTCAATTCTTTCATATAAATATGTGTCCATGTGTTTACCCTTAAACAATAAATTAATAAAAGGGAGTTATAAGAACCAAAAATACAAATTTGTCGAGTTATCTTCCCCATAAAATATTTTTAAAATACGATATACATAGTAAAGAAATAAGTATTCAGTTTGAAAACAATTAACCAAAACAAGGGGAATGAAAAAACGAACCCATACGAACCCTGCACATAAAAATGGATATAAGAAATCGCTATTAACATCATGAATGTAATAATAATCTGTTTTTCTCTCATCTTTTATTTTCCATTCTACTATTTATCCATCAGCTTTCGATTGTCTTCTTTTGCTTAATGGCCTTCTGGTGGTACTATCAAGTCCATAAACCTGTGGTAAGTAGAATGAATATATACAGGAAACATTGCCCATGTCATATCTATTGGGACAATAAAAATTCTGTTAGTGATATAACGCATGATATACATGCTTTCAAATTTCCAGTTATGTACCGTATATGACGCATCACGGCATTGGTCAAATAATACTCGGAGGATGTGCGCTACATGTTAAATATTATATGCATGCCAGAATTAAAAAAGGGCTTTAAATCACACTTCTTTCTTTATGAAGCACCCCTTGGTCAACGAACCAATGGATCATTGACTTATTGGGAGTTTATTCGTAATCTGTGAATCTTGGTTATTCATTTTGCATGTTGATAAATTTGTGCTGCACAATTTTTTTAAGAAATTGATTTAACATACATGCACATTATTAAATTATAATCATCACCATCATCGTCATAATATTCATCGTCATCATCATCCTTAACATTATTATTCACTTTATACATTATTGGAAAATACTACAATAATGGACCCACAACATACAATATATGGCCACCAAAATATGTATTTTTATTTACAAAGATCTATTTCATTCATTTGATGTCAAATGTCTTAGATCTATGTTAAGCCAAATTAAACTGACCATTTTTGTGATGGAAACAATTCAAGATATTGATCGTTTTCTAAATATTTTTTTTTCAATATAGGAATCGGCAAAACCTCTAGCTCTCCGCCGTCTCAGCCAGCAGTCTGTATCGGCCCCGACCAGCCCTTCAAAAGTATCCAATGGTTACGAAGGTGACAGCCCCACCCATCAATACAATACAAGGAGGCGTGTCCAGAGCGCTGCAAAGCTGGTGTCGTGATTGGTATATTCTAGGGCTGGTGGGAATGCCCCCATTCCATCAAGATGTTACATGTACATATATGCAATACTAAGGCTCAAGATAAATGTCAGCTCTTGGAGGTTTTTCATCAATGTGTTTCATCCGGCGAGTGGTCAGGTCTTACAGCTTTATTAGGTTTTGATTTTGCTGAGAAGTGCAGTGTGACTGTTACTATGGTAACTGTTGTATAAAACGGGATAAAACATCCCAACGAGTCCTTTCATGAAGCGCCCCCAGATCCGACAACTTTATTTGGATTTGACTTGCTGAGAAGCAAAGTTTGACTGTTACTACGGTATCTGTTTGAGAATGACCACCTGTCAGTGCTGAGAGTTTTCATGAACTAGTCTCCTGGGTCCCATTCCATGAAGACTTGTTTAAGAGTGAGTTTACTCTCAGCCAATCAATTGGACTGATTTGAGTAGCTTTAAACTGTTATTGCAAATTTGTTATTATCACAAGTTTTATGAAACAGACTCCTGGGCCCCGTTGTACAAAGAGTTACGATTGATCCGATCAATCGTAACTATGGCAAGCCAGCAAAGTCAACATATGAAATGCATGTTTGTTCAAAAAAAAATTCTAGATATGAATGCATATCCTTAAATTCATTGATTTCTTGACAATTTGGGGTGTTCTCCTTTGATTACAAAGGACATTTTGCAAATTTCCTGTAGAAAAAATTATGACACTGATGGATTTCCATAGAGTTACGATTGATCGGATCAATCGTAACTCTTTGTACAACGGGGCCCAGGTAACAAGATTGAATCATGGATGATACTGCCTCATAGTGATGGTGAAATTATGACTACAGTGTCCCCAGGAATTAGTGTATGATGTTAGAATTAAGAATGATCAAAATCATGAAATTGACTCGAGTCTGCTGAATGTCACGTGCTGCACACACGTAAATGCATGAGTTGGACTACACACGTAAACGTTCAGCCCAAACATTTCATTGGATGCTGTGAGGGTGTATGTCTGAGAAGCAATCCATTGCATTGGATCGTTTTACTTGCATATTCTTCCCAGAGCTCCTGTTCCACTATGTCGATTTGACAAACATTCAGATCCGGCAGGATCGAGGAAAAATGAACGATTTTACCGGGAGTCAGCGAAAAATATCATGCAGTGATAAAAATTATCCAAGGAACAGGGGATTTATCATGTCAGCGTGCCGCTGTTAGTACGCCAGGAAAGACCTGATTATGCTCAACCCACGACTTTGCAACATGTTGCTTACGCTTTTCCCGCACAAAATTGTGAACATGTTCAAAATTTTTAGCCGATCACGCCGATCTTAATAAAATGCCCGCTGTTACTTCTCTTCACAATGTCATTACTCTGCTTCCGATTTCAACCGATTCCTATCCTAGAGTTTCAGATCGAGCTTGTGGATTGTCCCCTTAAACAACATGGGAAGAACTTGAAAGCTGAAAATAAGTGTTCTCCTCGTTCTCACAACAGAAATTTCCCCTTTGATATGACATGTTTTATATGAGCCCCATCTGTTTGTATGGGCAAAAGATTTTGTTAAGCAATGGCAGTGGTGTGCTAAATACAGAAAAACCTGTCTACTTGCAAAACCAATGACGTATCAACATTCGACCAATCTGGACAAGGAGCCATTCTTGATAGGTTCCTCATGGTGCATTCAGGAAGCATAGTGGTGTGGTGCTGACACTCTTGTAATCAGAGGGTTGTTTGTTTGAACCTCACCGTGGCCGAACGTTCTTTGACGAGGCATCAATCTACAAATTGCCACTCCCTACCCAGTTGTTAAAGGGATGGTCTGGGCTGAAAATATTTATATCTTAATAGAGTAAAATTCACAGAGCACAAAGCTGAAAATTCCACCAAAATTTGAGAACAAATAACTTTTCTTTTTCTTATGTTATGTTTCTTATGTTATTACTTGAAATCATAATTTCATTTTTCCATACATGTGTAAATGATGGGTCTCAATTATGATGAAATAAGTTGTGGCAATAAATAACTAATGCACTTAAGTTGTCAATCAAATTGTTTTAGTTCTTGGTAGAAATTTTTTGAATAAACCTTATTTCATATGATAAAAAACAAAAGAATAAGTGGGGATATGACATCATCAGCCCATTTAATAAATATTCATGACGATGTGCATATGACTGTTTTCACAAAGTATTGATAAACTTTAAAATTCAATAACTTTGTTATTTGTTATCTGATTTTGATGAATTTGTCAGCATTTTGCTCTGTGAATTTAACTCTATTTATTTAGATATAGATATTTTCAGCCTGGACCATCCCTTTAAATGGGTACCCAGTGGGAATTACTTTCCACTCGCTAACTAAAATAATATTGAGGGATGGTGACATTGTTTGTGTGTAATAGGTTCATTACACTAAAGTACCAGTCAAGAATGTGATTGTAGCCAGCAGGTCAAAGGTCGAATGATGCAGCTCCTTATACATGTATAAATGCCTGATCTCTTTGTACACCAAAGAAGTAGGATATGCTTACTGATCACATAGTGGGCCGACCTTGTCTAGTAGAAATGATGGTATACTAATAGAAACTAAGATTGCACAACACTTTTGTTTATTAGTGATGTTGGCATGGAGATTGCCAATTCCGTATGATACACTTTAAAATGTTATAATCCACTCAAATGCTGTTTTTTTTTTTTTTTTTTTTTTGGGGGGGGGTTAATTCATTGGCCCGTATTCTGAAGTCGGGTTTAACTTAAACTCAGGTTTAAAGTTGTGGTTTAAGTATGGCGAGCCAAAAGTATCAAATTTTTTATTAAGTTGTATGTTTCTTATGTTTACTGTGCTCTTTCCTGATTCATCGATGGTGAAGACAATCATCTATTTATACTTCCTACACAATTATGAATGATTTGAGAGCCGAATGAGCTGAAGTTTGATATCTCTACTGTTTGTAATTATGTAACAATTGGCTGTCCATACTTAAACCACAACTTTAAACCCGACTTCAGAATATGGGCCATTGAGTAGAATTATAGTTTTGATTCATTTTATAGCACATATGCACTTTAGAATGATCCAGTAGTTCCTGATGAAGAATGAATGTGTTTAGTAAAATGTGCTAGCTTTGCACGGTGGTTGCTGTCTTGGTTTTGACCAATGGGCTAATGTAGATTTTGTAAGAAGAATTTGCCTTAACCTGCATTAGTCCATTTGTTAAGCACACTTTATCCAACACACACACATTGTACCAGGAATCAGGGATCATGCCCAGTGCTTATGCAAAATATAGCATACCTATGCCACAAAATTTGAACAGTCCATATTGTAGATTAAAACAAATTTTGTTAATACCACCCATCGGTTGGTTGGTATTCTCATAGCTATTGTTTAGGTAAACTGAGGTTAGACAACACTTTTATGGTGTGCCAGTTGCCATCTCAATATAAATCAATCGATGGTGAAAAGTAGTTGAAAATGAATTATGTTTATGAAATGAACTGAGGGGAGTTTAAGTTCACAATGAATTTTAATGAACTTTTATTGGTCATGAATATTGAAGAAATGCGATGAAACTTTGTATTCCATAAAAGTGTGGACTAAAATTATAGTTAGTCTGGAGTTAAACATGAATTTGGTTATCAGGATACCACCCCCTTTTTTTTCTAGGTAGTTTATAGTCATTTTTTTGTTTTTCAATTTCTATTTCTGCTGTTTTAGCTGCATACAGGAAAAAAGAATATACTTATGTGTTGTACATAACTACAAATCTATGAATATGAAAATTCAGTGCATTAAACATTTTCCCCAATAACTCATTTATGGAATGCTGAATTCTGCTGAGTAAAAACTACGGGTATCAGCATTTGGCGAGTGTTAAGCTGCATTTTTCCTCCTTTTCATATTTGTTTTGTTGCCATTACTATTTTCTGCATTCAAAGTACTTAGTTGGCATTTGCTTAGTTCAAACCACTTTAAAAGTCATTATTCGTTTTCAGTTACAGCTTAAAGTTATGTTCAAGGGCGGCAGTTTACAGATTTATAGATTTCATTCCAGTCATGGAATACAGCATCGTCTTAATTGTGCATTATTTCACAATAGGTTCGATTTCTTATGATATACCAGTATGAGTAATGCGAGGAAAATTCCCAACTGTTATGGGCTATGGCAGATACATGTACTTGTCAAAGCAAAGTGTTTGTGCTGACCTGCAGGAGACCAGAATACTTGGTCGGTAGTGCCGAAATGTTTTTATTGATTCTCTTGTGCCCTTTGACGTGGTATGAAATTCTATTACAAGGGGCCCTTGACACAAAGCCAAGTTTGTAAAATGATAGTTGAAAAGATGTTCCTTCAAAAGGTTACATTCATGCACACAGATGAAAAAACATCCTTATTTTCCAGTGAAAGATTTGGAGGTTAGTTCTGCAGCAAAATTGTTGATTCAAATGACCAAAAAAAGATTACACTCTTTGCAGCATAGTGTTGGGTTGTCATATGATTATTTGATGAATTTTGATTTTGAAGATGATTTCCAGCACATGAGATGTTTTACGGTTAGTCTATGGTGAGGAATATTGAGAATATCAAAAGACGTACTTGGAGGTATTAATTAGGCTTGGGAGTAACACTCAAACAATCAATGAATTTGATCAGTTTACCAACAATCGGCAAACGAGTGCTACTTTTTACATTGATCAAATGTTTGCCAGATGTTTATTACTGATTTGAGACATTCAATCAAAAGTATATGGATATACATGTAATCATTGATATTTGAAAATTCATGCTAACATTTAATGAATTCCAATCATTGCAACTCTTTCAAGACATGACAGTGATGGCAGCTGTGTACATTCGTAATTCCGAAGCTTCGTTATTCCGAAGGTTCGGTTATTCCGAAGGTTCGTATTTCCGAAGGTTCGTAATTCCAAAGGTTCGTTAATCCGAAAACGAAATAAGGTTCATAATTCCGAAGGTTCGTTAATCCGAAAACGAAATGAGGTTCGTAATTCCGAAGGTTCGTTAATCCGAAAACTAAATGAGGTTCGTAGTTCCGAAGGTTCATTAGTCTGAAAACGAAATGATTAACGAACCTTATTTCGTTTTCGGACTAACGAACCTTCAGAATAACGAACCTTATTTCGTTTTCGGATTAACGAATCTTCGGAACAATGAACCTTATTTCGTTTTCGGATTAACGAACCTTCGGAACATCGAACCTTATTTCGTTTTCGGATTATCGAACCTTCGGCAAAACGAACCTTCGGAATAACGCCACAAATGTTCGGATTAGCGAACCCTTTTACGTTTTCGGATTAACGAACATCGAGGTATAGGCAATTTACGTGTTTCGGAATTACGAACCTTTGGAATAAAGAACCTTCGGAATTACGAAGTGCAGCTGTGTTTATGTGCTTGTCATATGCAGTGTACTGGGACACTCGACTGAGTCAGCTCGCTGATTACCATTGGTAGATCATGCAATTAGGTCAACTTTTTTGTGATTTACTTGTTTACTATGGTAAAATAATCGAATGGCAAGAGAGTATACGTCTCAGGCCTAGTTTACATGTAGTTTGGCTAAAGGGAAGCTTACTTAGACTAGAAATGTTTGATAAGCCATAATGATTAAGAAATACAAATTGTCACCAATACAATTTGTTTTGTTGGATGTTGTATGTACGTTTTGGCAGTAATAGTCAGTATTTGCTCTAGTGGCAATAAGTGTATTGACATGTATGCAACGTATTATATGGCCGCAGGAAACAAGAATATGTGTATTTTCTGCCCTCCCTCATGCTATTTTGGGGATGTGCCAATGGATGGATTGACGGAAGCTCAGTTTAATTAATCATGGCATTTTTTATTGACATACATCCTAACAATGATACATGTTAATTTATTTTATTATTATGATAATATGCCTGATGTTGTTTTGGGGGATATATTTTCATCACAGATTGCAGTACATTGCAATTTGATATTTGCGATTGACACAGTGTGCTCTACATTCTATCTGTAATGTACACAATCTAATGTTTAATGTTATGTATATTACAATGTATAGTTATTGTGTGTGAGGTTAAGAAAAACTATGTTAATTACAATACTGAATATAATATCCTGTTATCTGCTTTAGAAATCATTGGCTAGTTTCTTAAAGTTCGTAGTTTTTACCCACAGATTTTATTGACAAGAACTTAGGTGGTACTAGTATTATGAATTTATTTTCTTTCCCCTATTTTTGAGATCGGTAAGCTGATGGCATGCTAAACTGACATTGACCACGACATTAAAGTAGTCACACATTGAAAATAATCTTGTTGAGATTTGGTATAGACTGGCTGGAAACAGTATGTAGAAGTGAATTAGATGGGTGGGCTTCTGATCTCAGCTGCCGTTCACATGATCGCACCAAAATTACAAGCTAGTATAAAAGAATTCTGAAAATTATTATTTTTCATTTATTATGAATAAAATATTATTTGCAAATTTAACACCGAATTTCACTTCAAATTTTTCTTCTTTTTTTCCAGATGTCATCTTTGTAATCTAATTTACAGGTTTCCACAAAGGAAAATTGCAAAAGCCCGTTTTTGTCTTACCTGCATAGCTGCAGAGTGAGACTAGGCGCCGCTTTACTGGCGACGACGGCAACGTCAACACCAAAACTTAATCGAAGGTTAAGTTTTTGAAATGACAGCATAACTTAGAGAAAGTATATGGACCTAGTTCATGAAACTTGGACATAAGGTTAATCAAGTACGTGTACGTTGGCAACAACACATATAGAGGGGCTTGCAATACTGTGAATATACCTCTTTCACCCATGTAAATCGAAAGGATTCACAGGGAAATCTGGGAGTAGCTTGCTGTCATATATATTGTTCACACTCACTTAGCCCTGTATCAGAAAATATTAAAAGGTTTTACCATGTTTTGTGTTCCTCTTAACTGCCTGTATTTATTTATTTTGTATTCGTTTCGTTACTTATTTAGTAGTAGACAGGTAGTATCTTTAATTTTATATCTTATACTGTAGTACTTTTTTTTATCAGTGCTATCTATGCATCTTTAGTAGAATATTTTGTTTGCATTCATTTAAAGACATTTTGAAAGATACTTTGAATGTAACAGTGCTATGTTAAATTGTGTATATGTCATGTTATTTTTTATGTTCATCTTTTACCCACTAATTGTATCATTTCTATCAAGTCACTAATATTATCATAGCCCACTAAATTCCTTAATATTTCTACTGTATTACTTGCTTACTTCAGGTGCCATAATGCACACAACGACATGCAGCATCCGACAAAAATGTCTGTTTGTGCCATGGCTTCAAAATGTTAGCAACATATATTTGCAGTATATGTAACCTTTGCAATATTTCTTGTAATTTAATGTTAATACAGATTATTGTTTCTTTTTCGATGAATTACACGCTTGTTATGTAAAATATTTTGTGATTGCTTAATCGTTTTTTTCTTCAGTTTTTAAGTACTGGGAGGCATTTCATCAACATTTGATATCTGTCAGGTCAAGAACCCCATTGCATAAAAGTAATAGTAGCTTTGCTATCCAATGATAACTTCCCTCAAACACTTGATTCTGATTGGCTGATTGGCAGTTGCCATTGGATGGCAAAGTTACTATAATAGTAACTTTTATGCAACGTGGTCCAGATCAGGCAAGTTAGATCAGATGAGGAGGCTTGATAGTTCAGTCGGGGTTCTTGTATTCCTGTGAATCGGGTTTCCCACTTGGTGCGGTAGTGTCCTTTGGTAAGGCATTTAAATCCTAATCACTTGGTCCCTCGGAGAGGATCTTAAGCCATCGGTCCTCTGGTTGTTTGCATTCATGCTTTAATAGCAATCGGGTAAAAAAAATCACTACCACTACCATCTGACTCAACTTAGTTTTGATTGCAATATCAGCTTGCTCTAGTTTGAATGATTGTAACATGTCAGGGAATATACGGTTTATATTCTCACCTTTTATTGTGTCGTTAGTAGTTACCAAAATAAATGTTATTCATTGACACATTAAAAACAAGAGCTTAAGACTGCTATATATAGCAATATGCTCTGGAAATTGTCTTGATTAAAATGTACAAAATTTATTGTTGAATGTATATCATCTATGAAATGTAGCTTTGTTTGACTGTTATTTTGACCAATCAATACAGTAATAACAAATTTCTTCATTTTGGAAAGAAATTAATGTACATCATTATTGTAATGCCAGTTAACACTCAATGAAACCTTGGATATGTGTAATATATCGTCTGTTGAGAGCTGGAATGGTATTAATTTGCAATTGGAAAAAAATATGTATTCTTCGTGGAATATTTTGAAGTTACTTTCTGTACTGTATATCAAATTCATTTCATGTGAGAAAGTATGTAATAAATCTCATATTTTTAAGACTGGGTCAATATCTTTTAGTATTTTTTACACGAGTATGTTTAAAACGTATTTTTGGCATAAGTGGGACTGGAAATGGATAGCCGAGTATGAAGTATAAACAGATCCCCCGTGCACTCCTTATCCTTCTCCTTCCACCATCCTTCTTTCTTTTTTTTTCTTTTCTTCATACTTATTCTTCTTTTCTTCAGACTTCTTCCTCATTTTTCTTCCTCTTTTTTTTTTTCTCTTCTGCGTCTTTTCCTCTCAAAACATTTTAGTTTCTCAATGCTAATACAATTATAGGTCGATTTATTCTCTGTAGTTTTAGTAGATATCTGAAAACGTATATTTTTAAGACTTTAGGGTGTTGCAAGAAAATATTTGCGATCAATTGAAAATATTCTGTTGCAATTTTACAATTGATAGATCAATGTTAGCTTTAGCAAATCAGACTAAACTTCATGTTTCAAGGAGGAGATTAGCAATCAATCACTAATTTGCAATTAACTACAAGACACATGATTGATTTAGGGACCAAAAATAGACTTGCAATTGATCGCAAGTTTCTTGCAACACCCCATATGTAAATAACACACAATGAGAGACCACGCACAGTTCACTCCCCTTTAAGCGCTATATAAAAGCCAAATTTCACTTCTAATTTTCTCTTTTTTCGTCATCTTTGTAAACTAATTTAAAGGTTTCCACGAAGAAAAATTGTGAAAGCCAATTATTTCACTATGTATTTCTTTGTTTTTAGAAATTCTTATGTTTTTCTATGTTTTTTATATTTTTTTCAATGGAAATTATTACAGACCATTTAACAACTAAATTAAACCCTAAATGAATTAAGCAGATTAAAACGAAAAATAACCCTTTTATGAATTTTATCTCCCATGATAGACTTTGTACACATAGTATAAAAATGAATCATTTTCGGCACGACATTGCCTCGTAAAAAGTCAGGAAGCTATACCCGTATGTCGCGAATTTGATCTCAAAAGTTGCGCGATATTTCAAAGAAATAAGACATAAAATTTTGTGGCGCTAGCTTTTTGCATTTCGGAAATATCGTGCGAAGCGTCGTGGGGGGCATCATGCCCCCAGTCCTTTCAGGGTTAAGTTAACCGTCCTCATCATGGCTTTAGTTCCTCTTCATTTCTGAATAACTTCTCGATTGGTTCATTAATTCTTCCGTCTCTTTATTTTCCACTGTCATTTTGACTTGGCCCTTCTCTTTTCTCTCCATCAATCCATGTTCCATCTCTAGCTCTTCATGATTCTACGTTTCCTGTTTTTAGTTCTCCTCAAAACACAGATGTTGTTTCTCTTCTTCATCTTCCTACAGCTCTTCACCAATTTGCCCTTCTTTCCTTTCATCCAGTCCCTCTGAGATCTTTCCTGGATGATGCTCAACTTCCTCCCCCTATCCACCTCATTCACTTCATCCAGGCTCCTATCTACATCCTGCTCCAGATACTCGACTTCTCCTTCCCCATCCAGTCCATCTAAGCTCCCTTCTACATCATACTCCTGATTATGCCCAACCTCACCTTCCTTCCTCTCATCCAGACCATCTAAGCTCCCTTCTACATCCTAGCTACTCCAGATGGTGCTCAACTGCCCTTCCTTCCCCCTCATTCAGCCCTTAATATGAAATATCATGAAATATGTGTTAAGTTGATAAACATCTATTTTTTTAATGAAAATTATACTTCATATTCCTTGATATTCATTTAAAGAAGTATGAAAGACTTATAAATATCTTATAGGTATACTATTAACTTCTTGTATTAAAAGAAATTGAATTTCTGTAAATATGTTGTGTGCCAATGGTCTAAAGCCAATAACGTGGCATGTAATGATAATGATATACGTTTCACTGTATTCTCAAGAATACATTTTTATGATAACCAGGGGAGGTGACAGGATTATACGATGGGAAGGGTGGGGAGGGGAGGGGGCAACCAAACGGTGACATCTTATTGTAAATCGCATAACGGGGGGGGGGGGGGGGGGTAGATTTACACGACCTATACCTCTCTTTTTTAAACAAGCAAGCAAACAAACAAAAAGCACAGCCTTTAAATGAAGGTTCCCTTCAATAAATCGGTAAGTGACTAACTAATATAAATTCATATCTCTTTTATACAAATCAATGATATCTTAGTTAAAGGAAAATGAAACATAAATGTATTTCAAATTGAATTGATTGACATGATTTTTTAGATCAAAATCTCTCAAATTAAAGACAAATAAAGCAAATTAATAACAAATGATGATATATGGAGTGGGTTAAATGGTACACCATGTATATTGGGCAATTCTTGGTCTTGAAAAGGACCACCCAAACTCGACGTTTCGACAAGTGTGTTCCTGTCTTCAGAAGAATGATAAATGCAATTTATTTTGCGTCTTATCGATCTTGTTATATATGCTCAAGGCACACAAAACGTGAAGGGAAAGTAAACGAAATAACAAAGGAACTCACAAATATTATAATACTAAAAAATAACAATGTGCAATACATCCAGTTCGACAAGAAATAATTGTTTGCTGCCCTGAGAAACAAATAACAAAACAAAATCAACTTAGAAATAAGAATATTACTGAACATACGAATCTTTAGGTACATGTATGCATCAAGAAGTTAAAGTTCGCAAAAAATGCACGGCGAATCTCCGTTTCACACGGCTATCAATACGCCTCTCTCTATATAATGATTTTAATTTTATCTAAAAATAGCATGTACAAAGTTGGTAGAGACGCAAAATGATGCTGCACAGTAATTAAAAAACGTGATGAAACAACCATAAAAGGAAATAAGCAGAAGTGGATAAACATTGGCAGTGGCGTAAATACGGGGGGGGGGGGGCATGGGGGGTGGGCACGTGCCCCCCATCGGCTGGCAAAAAAAAAAAAAAAAAAAAAAAAACGGGGAAAAGGAGAAAAAGGAAGAGAAACGTAGTGGGGAAAGAAGAAATTATTGAAAGAAATAATGTTATGTTATGTTATGTTATATTATATTATGTTATATTACATAAGAAGCATTTTTTCATAACTTTATGAAACATTATTTGCTTCATTGTGCCTTCAATGTTCCTGGTGCTCGCATAGACTGTTTAACGAGATATATAATCATGTTGTACTAAAACCTCCCGTTTTCAAATCAATATACAACAAATATATTTCCTCGCAATTCGAGTTATTATTGTTTTATGTAGTGACAACTGACATATTCTTCTTTTTCATGACTACTTAAAGTGATTGCCCTATTTTAAGGTCTTAATATATAACATTTCCTGTCCGAGCTAACGTTCGCATTAGATGAATATGGTGAGATATGTATACTCTTAATGGATTCCTAAAAAACATATAGTCCTTAAAATATCCATGATTGGGGTCAATATATACAAAAATTTCAACTCGCGCTTCGCGCCCGCATCATTTGGTTAGTGAAATACGTACGGTCTTAGGGAATTCCTACAAACAAGCCTTAGAATGCCCCTCTTCAGATCTGAATTTCCTAAATTTTCAGCTCGCGCTTCGCGCTCGCAGTATTTGATGCGTATGACAATCATGATTACAATAACTACAAAAGGTGCTTCATGACTGGGCTTAGATGTAATTCTAACAAAATCAGCAAAGGATGGCACTAGCATTAGATGACTATGGTGAGATATTTATACTCTTAATGGATTCTAAAATATAATCCTTAAATTTCCCTGTTTGGGGTCAATATATACAAAAATTTTAGCTCGCGCTTCGCGATCGCATTATTTGTTTAGCAAGGCAGTTACGTATCATGATTACAAAAAATTTGCTTATAATGTCCCTTTCTAGCTCTAAATATCAAAAATTTTCAGCTCGCGCTTTGCGCTCGCATTATTTAATCAGTGAGATACATATCCGTTTAATGGCACTGCATGTCCTTAAAAAATCTATATAAGGTCAGTATACCTGACAACTGAGCGTGCTTTGCGCGCTCCCTATGTGACTCGAAATTTTTGCTGGTGCCCCCCCCCCCAATGCCGTGACCCACGGTACGCCACTGAACATTGGGCATCAAACTATATGAATCAAAATGAAGATAACTGAGTAATCATAAGTAATACAGGCGTACACATGATTAAGAAGATGGTGACATTTCATTGAAACGACACAAATATATCAATACAATATATCCATCTTTTATAATTTTGCATCAGGCAGACAATACACCAAAGATTATGATTATATCAGAAAAGTCATTCCTTGATTGTCGGAGTGAATATGGGGGAAGGGGGAGGCAATCTTTCATCTACCTCCTCATTTCATTCGTGAAGGGGGGGGGGGGGTGTTTCCCCTCACCCATATAGAAATCAGCTGACACTTATTTTATTTAATCAGTCCTTTAAAATAATGTTCAACATAACCAGAAATTTGTCGATATCAAACAAACCAATAAAAACATAATAAAATACTCGAGTAAAGCGTTTTTAAATATATGAATACTATTATCATTACTTGCACTGCAAAAACTCCTGTGTTGATTTAACACCATGGCAGCTAGGAATCTATATATGTCCACACCAGAGAAGTGTTAAACAACACCGATTTTGGTATTAGTCTAACATCAGATAGGTGATTATATAACACCATTTAGTATAAAACAGCATCGGTTTGATTCCAAACTGGTGTTGTTTCAATAATTCTCTGGTGTGGACATATATATATAGATTCCGGGCTGGTGTTAAATCAACACCGGAATTTTTGCAGTGTGTGTATGACTTAATAAAGAGAATAAATTAAAATGGATAATCGGTAGAAATACACTAAAGTTCAAACAAATATCATTTATATAATGTACGTATAGAATCACAGCTCACATGGGAGCTGGTATCTTATATAGACCATGCGTATCAAAGTTGGGAGTTGTATCCGTGGGCGACATCACGTTCATGTCGACGTCATCAGCGAGAGCGGACATCGGCATGTAATCGTAGTCAGTGCCGTCAAACTTGTCCATTAAGATGTTGGCCTACTTGAATGGAATATAGGGAGAGATGGATGGAGAGAGAGGGAGAGGGAAAGAAGTGGAGAGAGAAAGAAAGAGAAGAATAGAGAGTGATTTGTTTTAATCGTTTGAAGTTTGTGAATTTGATGATCAGGAAGACCGTGCCAAAATTAAGGCATTACCAAAAGTAATGGTTGGTATCACGAAAGCATGTACTTACATTTTTTGCCTTCTGTGGTTAGAAATTTCCAAAAGAGAAAAACCGGCCAACCAATTTTAACAAAAAGAGGAATTCCACATACTTGCGTCGATTAAAAAAGTATTACTAGCCATCAATTCCATAAAATCTATTCCTTTCTCCGATTTAAAGAAAATAACCGTAAAATACTTTTAAGTGGGTTAATATAAAAGTACATCTGAAGTCAAACTTACATTCGGGGTCATCAGCATATCGTCTAGTCGTACTTTTATTTGGCCAAACGTCGGCCTTCCCACGGGGTTGCCTATCCAGCACTCTAGCATCAAGTTATATCTATAAACAAAGGTAGGATAAAAATGGGAACAAAACAATTCTTGAGGGTGGAGAGGGTAAGACGAGGTTGGTTACCCCGACATACAGTGGCTCCAGCAATATTACGAGTAGGCACCCACTTAATATTGTAGGGCATCTTAATTGCTTTACACTCTGAAATTCTAGTCAATTGACTATTTTCTAGTCGTATTTTGCTAGAACAGAGATATTTCTGACTAGAATATATGTCAGAAATGCATGTGACTAGACATACCAGTTGCACCCAGCTGACTACTGGTCTAGTCAATTTGACTGATATATTTTTGAAGAGTGTACATGGCACAAATCAAACAATTCATAGGGTGACGAGTTCCAATTGTAACACAAATTTGTTCACATGTATACATTTTCAACGAGATCTCCAGCAATGAAGGGCCTCCATCATCATGATCATTAAAGCACAGATGATGGTCATTTCTGAAAATTATGTCAAAATCTATCACAAAATCATACTTTTGTATTAAAGAGTTCGATTTTTTTGGCGTACTACTACGCCAATGGCCTACAATATTGTAAATATAAGGTTATCAAAACTTTAATTTCTTCGTTTGGTTGATTGCTAAAATAAGTGGCTGTTATTGTCGCATTCATTTTAATGTAACATTTAGAAATGTATCAATGGAAATGTACCTTTGTAAATAAATGTCGAATTGAATATTTGTTTTTAATCAAATCTACTCACAAATCCTGGCTACAATGTTCTGGATTAGGCAATCGGTACCCCATATTTACCGCCATCTTCACTTGTTGGATGTCCATCCCGGTGTAAGGGCGTGCACCTGGTTGGCAAGAGAGATAGAAATATTGAATGACCGGACTGCGGGGGTGTATTGAGATTACCTATCCTCCTGTGCCAGATATATTGCAAAGTCGTAACATTTCACCTCAAACGGGGAAATGAATACTCTTTTATTTTCGGCGCTACTTTGTCCAAAGCTATTTGAGATTTAACACAACGCTGTTCACTATACAGTAGCTTTTTAACAGTTTAAACCATGGTAATTAGATATTGAAATTAAGTTTGTTGTTTATGAAGTTTGTCCACCAATATTCTTCGCAATAAACGCCTGAACCCATTGAAAATGAACCAAATTATGTGAAAGTCCAGGAAGATTAAATAGTGAGCATGGCCGTACGCAGAATATTTTCCTGGGGACAAGACGAGTTGAAATTTTCAAAGAAACTTAATTCCTATCCTAGCGAGGAGCGAAGCGACCGAGCTTCTCATGGGGGCGCTTTTGCATTTTCGAAAGTGAAATTAAAGGAGAATGAAACCCTTGAAACCAGCTGAATCCATATCAAAGAGAAAAATCAAAGAAACATATTGTTGAAAGTTTGAGGAAGATTGAATAAATAATAAGAAAGTTATGAGCATTTGAATATTGACATCACTAATGCCATGTAGATCCTCCCATTGGCAATGCGACCAAGATCTGTGATGTCACACACGTACAACTTTCTCATTACTTTAGTACTTATTTCACTTATATTATCACTTTTATAGAGTCTATCACAAGGTGAGGTGTTCTCTTTATGAGAGGACAAGTACAGAGGTTTCACAACATTATATCATTGATGAATCGTTTGTCATATATGATTAGAATGAGCAAAAAGATATGTTTTGGGGTATATTTTCAGTGTCCAAAAGGGGAGAGTTGTTCATCTGTGACATCATAGATCTTGGTCGCATTGCCAATGGGAGGATCTCCATAGCATTAGTGATCTCGACATTCAAATGCTCATAACTCTTCTATTGCTA
The DNA here is from genome assembly GCF_037042905.1 of Lytechinus pictus. Lineage (NCBI taxonomy): Eukaryota > Metazoa > Echinodermata > Echinoidea > Temnopleuroida > Toxopneustidae > Lytechinus > Lytechinus pictus. Next base: position 42,084,001 of record NC_087245.1, on the reverse strand, counting down.
GTCCTATTTTACTCAAACTTTTGTTGATCTTATTCTTTGATTTTTCTGCTTTCACAAAAGTTAACTTACTCCAAGAGTTTCATTCTCCTTTAAAGGATTTTGTGCTCATTTTTGGTGAACATTATAAAAAATTTCATTAAACATTTTCCCGAGGAAAAATTTGACAACCCCCCCCAAAAAAGGGTTTTAGCCAAAACACATTTCTGTTTTAACGGCATTTTACATTACAAATTTAAATTGTCCGTCTCAAGGGGGGGGGGGCGCACGGGCCGGCTGTGAACCCCTCCCCCGGATCCGCCAGTGCCCGAAACTGATCCAAAGTGCTTTAGCTTTTACAACATGGAAAAATAAAGTATTACGCCGATTTTGTGACAAAATGAGTAATCTTAAAATTTGAGTTGCTATTTCAAGATCGTAGTTAATGATGTATTGGTGAGACATAGGTCTATATTTTACAATTCTAAAACTGTTTATTTAGTATCAGAGTTCACGGAATTGATGGGGAGGCGCTTCAGCCCCCTCTGTACAAAAACGTGAAAATGACCATCTGATTGTGATGTCTTTTTGCATGGTGGCTCCCCGCCCACTTTCGGCTAAGCTCCGCCCACTTTCAAAACCGTTTTGACCCATGGGTACAAGAGATGAATGCGTAAAATTACATGTCTATAACCCTCTATGTTTTAAAGGATGGCAATCAATGAAGGGTGACTTTAATTGAGAGACAGAACCCCAACTGGATTAGCAAAAATTATCTTAAAAGTATATTCGTCTCAATGAATATATAAGAACGTGATCTATTTACGCTCCAGTGACTCTGGTCTTCTTACAGTTCCAAAATGTAAAACAAAGTGGGGGAGGGGGGCATTCATCCATGCAGGGTCCTCACTCTGGAATTCCCTCCCACGAGAGATCTGAGATAGCAAGAGTGTCGAAACATTTAAGAATTAAGCTAAAAGCTTAACCTCTTTAACTTGTATTTTTGTTTACCCCTTCATTTGTGAACCCCCCTCATTTGTGAACCTTAAGCATCTCTTACGAGACGGATATGGCGCCTATTTTTGTTAAATATTTATTGGAAAACTTAGTCGTTTAGATAGAAATGATAGATCTCACCAAGTGTCAAGATTTCCCACATGACTACAGCAAAAGACCAAACATCACTCTTCGTTGAGTACACGTCATGATTAAGAGATTCAGGCGCCATCCATCGAATGGGCATACGGCTCTGAATTAAAAACGGAGAAAGTCCTTGGTGTTATAAACAAGTGTTTGTGCTTTAAAGAGGTGGGAAATATGTTTTGAAAGACTTTTTTTAAAACCTTGTATTTCGAAAAATACCGAATAGTCTAAATCAATTACAAATCCAGTCAATATAGTTCACACTTTAAACATCATTATCCGTTATTCATTATGATAAAAATAACGACAATTCCTATATAATTCAAATAGTTTTTAAAAATTACTTTACTTACCCCAATGCTATGTTATAGGTCCTCGTTCTTATTTACAAACTATGTAGCTAAAAGATTAAGAAATTTTAATCATAATTATCTATAATAGAACTACTATGTGTTCATGATTTTACACTATTTTTTTTTTTTGGGGGGGGGGGTAGTTCTAACCCATTTGGAATACATAATTATCTAACTTTTGAAAATGGATCAAATTATTCCAGTGTCCTGCAGATATTCGACCATATTCTGTGTACTAATTGAACTAAAACAACAAAAATGACACATACAATACATTAAAGAGCACTGAAGTGTTGTGCCAAATTGTCGTTGAGTGGAATCAGAAGCAGACCCAAGATATCAGCAGGGGGGGGGGGCACATCACTAAGAATAAAAAAGGGGAAGGACAAAATATCATCACTCCGAATTAGTACGCAGTTTTCACTTCGGATAGAGATATATGCTCTTTACTTTCATATTATTTTACCCTTGACATCATAATGTATTCCTCATCGTCATTCATACTCCTCGCCAGGCCAAAGTCGGCCACCTTACACTCGAGCCTCAATCCTAAAAGGATGTTCCGTGCCGCTAGATCCCGATGGACAATCTAGAAATACATAAAGATAATTGAGTTAACTTACCATTTTGTAAATTATGTCTGTACAGTCCGTGGAAGAGACATTTAAAGTCACAAATGGAAGTCTTAAAAAATAAATTCATATTCTCAACAACCAATACAGTCGGTTTACATTTATTTTTTGGGGGGTGTGACCATTCTGGTATGGCATTGGCTTCATCGAATATTTGAAAAACACAAAGAAAAGAAAAAGAAAAAAACATTGTCCGCTCCGAAAGGCGGTTTACAAATGAACAAACAAAAAAGGAAGTCTGAAAGGCTCAAACCGGTTTGTATTTTACAATGTTTTGTTTTTGTGTTCCCAGACGGTAGAGAGGAGGGCGAGGGGAGGGTGGGGTGTTGCATGCACCCTGTGGTCCCCTGTTTAGGAATTATCAAGATTATAACGAATTTGTTTCAAACGACAGTGAACTACTATTGGCTGGCTGAAATCTTTTGAACTTCTTTATTATTACCAACGGTGGGGGGGGGGGGGGGTAGCTAGCATTATCATTGACAATTTATACCTGTTTTTGAGCAATGAATTCCATAGCACCGGCGATTTGTACACCGAAGCGAAGAAGTTGTTCTGATGACACGCAGACGTCCTGCCGACGATTCTCTTTAGACAGCTGCATCAGACAATGTCGCAGGCTCTGATTGGGACAATATTCCATTATAATGTAGGAAGAGCCTATGCAAACGGAGAATATACATGAAATATGTTTTTATTGTCGAATATTTCTTTTCAATTGACACAACAGGGTCAGGAGCAGTGCCAGGGAATGATAATAGGCATGATAGGAGATGGGGTAAGTCGACTTAAATATGACATCAACAGTAAGAGTTATGCCGACCAAGACCTCTATTTGTGAAAAAAAATGTTCTCTCTCTCTCTCTCTTCCCTTTTCTTCATAGTTTACCCTTTTCGTTCCTCTTTTTTATTTGTACTTTTTCACTACCCCGGTAATTAAGAAAAAGTATAAAGGGGCATATGCATCTGCCCTCATTAACCACCGCCCCTGTAATTAGCAGCCCAAAACTGAAAATAAGTGAAACACTCCTACGGGTACTGAATGTTAACCTTTATTTTAGATAAAATTACATATTAAATGGCGTCACCTTAACATGTGATCATGACAATGTAGACCCACAAGCCAATTTACTCCTTGTACAAACTTATTTATTCGTCATCAAGCATTTTGTTAATAGTGGTTGCCGTTGGTGTAGATTATGATGCCATAGTTTGCACCGTGCCTTACAAAATATGGCGCTGTGTCAGCGAAGTATCTTTTTAAATTAAAAAATATCAAGTGGAACGCCTCTGGCAGTCTCGCCTGCATTACGCGATTCGATAAAGCAGCAATGCTGTCTTTGGAAAAAGCTATTAAATAATTATTCACAAACGATTAAACTCATATGATAATAAAATATTATGTCCTTGACCCAACATGATGACCTTTGACCATGATCATGTGACCTAAGACATGTGCTAACAATCATTCATACTTGAATACCCTTATGTCTATGTTTCATGAACTACATGTGTAGATCCATAAACTTTCTAAGTTATGATCCAATTAAACAAATACCCCCAACACGGCCAAAGCTCATTGACCCTAAATGACCTTTGATTTTGGTCATGTGACGAGAAACAAGCACAAGATATTCAGGGATACATGGTTACTCTTATGTCCCAAGTTTCGTGAACTAGATCTATAAACTTTAAAGTTATGATGACAATTCCACAAATACCCCCAACATTATCAAAGTTTGTTGACCCTAAATGACCTTTGACCTTGGTCATGTGACCTGAAACTCGTACAGGATGTTCAGGGATACTTAATTGCTCTTATGTTCATGTTTCATGAACTGGATCTATAAATGTCAAAGTTATGATGACAATTCCACAAATACCCCCCAACATGGTCAAAGTTCATGGACCCTTAGTAACTTTGACTTGGTCATGTGACCTGAAACTCAAGCAGGATGTTCAGTAATACTTGATTATCCTTATGTTCAAGTTTCATTAACTTGGTCCATATACTTAAGAAGTTATGACGACATTTCAAAACTTAACCTTGATTTCGATATTGATTCCCCCAACATGGTCTTAGTTCATTGACCCTAAATGACTTTTGACCTTGATCATGTGACCTGAAACTCAAGCAGGATGTTCAGTAATAGACCAGTTCGTAGTTACTACATGGACAATTTTGGTCAAATGACCTTTCATTTCTTTCATTGAGATAGGCAGATTTCAAAGCAAGATATTATGTAAGGATGCCTTACATAGCAGGATGAAGAAATTGAAAAGATCAGGTGACTAGAATAGCACACCATTGAACGCTCTAAGTCTAAGAAGGTATTTGTTGCATTTCTACTTTGAATGCATATCATAGCATGTTGTATAATTTACTTGGCAAACTGTGAAATACCAGTCGTTCGTGGACGCATTGTTTTTTGTGGATGTAAATGAAAAGCACAATTCAAAATAATATATGAATGATCAAGATATCAAGGATGGTGCTTATCTCACTAAGTTTAAAACCACCATGTCACTTTAGTACAAATGACCTTCCTCTGATCAGACAGAATAACTGCGCAGAATCTTCTGATCATGCGCAGATTGGAACTACGAACTGGCTTATGTTCAAGTTTCATGAACTAGGTCTATATACTTTCTAAGCTATGATGACATTTCAAAAAGTTAACCTTGGTTAAGATTTCAATGTTGACGACGCCGCCATTGGAAAAGCGGCGCCTATATAGTCTCGCTCTGCTATGCAGGCGAGACGAAAACATTGGAGACGAAAGGGAAAATAACATTTATGCAAGTGTTACTGACCGTCTTCAGCTGTGCTGTACCCAAGTAGCTTGATGATATTTGGATGAGGTGGTATATCTTTCATCATCTCAAGTTCATTCGAGAAATTATCCTTTTCAAGGTCTGAGGGCGAATCTTCAAATAGAGAAGGGATGATATTAGCAGAATTTGTGGATCACTGCATGACGCTCCCCCCCCCCAAAAAAAAAAAAAAAAAAAAAAAAGAATGGGGTTGTGTGTATAAAAGTTATTCAAGATAGAAAGCAACAAATTAAAAACTAATATGGCAAGTAATTATTGTTGGCTAGTCAGGTTGAACGATCAGAAAATACTGTCAAAGATCAGGGCCCCTTGGCAAAACAATATTGAATTGAAAGGGCTACCCTGTATAAAGAAGACAGAATAACTGTAAACTGTAATTTTCAAAATGCGAATTTCCTGTTACAAAACAATTTATTTGTGAAAATCTCACCTTCATGAGTATGACCAAAGAAAAAAAAAGTTCAGCAACACATATGCTGTTATGTCCACCGAATAGACTGTATATTTGGTTCACTTGCATTTGAAAATCGTTATGTTATATCAATTTTTATACTTAGGTGAAATTCAAATAACATAAAAAACACTTATACAAGCCCCCATGGAAAGAGCATCCGTTGATTTCCCATGTCGAACCGATCTGTTTCAAAATTATAGGACTCTCTTGATAAATGCACAAGATCAGACAGACAATATAGAATTTTAACAACGTGATTCTTGCAGAATATGCCAATAAAACTAACAAGCAAAAATGAAATAAAATAGAGAACTAAACAAGCAGACAAATTTCAATTCATTCAAACCTCGAAGCGTCTTTACCGCGACTGTAGTCCTGTCTTGACCGTCAATGATCCCAACCGCTTCGACGCGGTAAACTTGACCAAACGACCCGCCGCCAATGAGATTCTTTGCTAAGTGGAGCCCGCGAAGTCGTCCTACCGGGAATTTATATTTATCGTACTTTTCGGAAGACGACGGCGTTTCATCTGCTCTCAGCGCATCAGCAGATGGACCGGGTCCATAACGCTAGGAATTAATTTCGTAAAGGAAAATAATAAAATATAAAAAATCTTCAAGAATGGAATATAGCGGAACCATACTTAAAAATGGAAACAAAACTAGTTATTGTTAATTCTTTTTTAAGTAAAACAAAATGGTATCAATAATATTCCCCCAAAAGTCGACATTTCAAATGTGTAGGGATCCCGGGGTAGGGATTCACTTTTTCGGGAACAGGTAGTTCGCTCGACTCAGATAGGGCTACATCGGAAATGCCATCGTTTAATGATAAAAGGAGCGACTCTAAGATATGCAATTTGTTAATAATATTTGTGATTTTTTTTTATCAGGGGCCGCGGAACCGGAGGGGGGGGGGGAAGGGGTCCCCCACTTTTCCAAAACCGTGTACAAAAATGTGATTTTTTTTTGCAAGGTCAGCCCCCCCCCTTTCAAACCGCTCCATTTCACTTTGTTCTGACTTAAACAATTATCATTTAGGTTCTTGAAAATGGGCTAAACATTATAGGCTTATAGTGTTAAAATACCATCCCAAAAGTTTCAAAGTATCATATCTACAGGAACTATTTAAAAAAATGGAGATGTAAACCAAGGTTTGAAAATAATTGGGGGTTGGTTCCAATGACTATGTGTATACAGTGAATCTGTGCACCACAGCACATACACTATAGATGAACACATCATGACGTACATACAGTGTGTACAAGGTACACTGAATGTCCAGTGCAGCTAATAATAGTGTGTGCATACACGTATGAGATACACACAGCAGACACAGCCAACGGACTTATTGAATTGGAGAAAACTGGTAATAAGCTAAACTCGTCTTACAGACGGGTTCTCAAAATCAGGCTAATAAATTGCTTCTTGTATCTAAATTAGACTTTTTCATCCTATATTGTGGTCTATTTCATGGTTTTTTAGGACAAATACAGGCACTCATACACATGTTTCATCTCATTTGAGAATTTTAAAAATCAGCTGCTCACAAAGTGAAACGATCCCTTTAACTCTCCATTTTATGTGTGTAATATCTGACAAATACACCCATACATGCACCCCTTATACACAAATTCATATCCTTATACTCTCACATTCCAATATAGACAGTACACATTGTATAAAAAGCTTACATTTTCAACTTCAATCGGCACGTTTATGGACTCTAAGACTATTGGCATCGGTGGTTGTTCCCGCTCTTCTTTACCACTTCGACAGCAGGTTGGCTTACAGCAGAGTGCGATGATTACCACATTGATAACGACAACGAATCCCAGGACAGCGCCGGCAATCATCACGACCTCCATCGTCGTCAAACCCGCATAACTCGTGGTGCTTTCTGTCGACCCCATTGTTGAAGGTTCTGTTGTCGTTATCTTGTCGTCATCACTGTTGACGTCGTCTGTGGCGTCGATATCAGGACTTGTGTCGCCGTCGTTATGATCATCATTATCATCATCATTCGGAAGTTCTAGGAATGTTTGTGTAAAAAGACTACTTTACTACCTCATCATCGTCATCACCACCATCATCACCATCTCCATCATTACCATCATAATCATATCATCATCATCATCGTCCTCATCATCATCATCATCATCATCATCTTCACCACCACCACCACTACCACCATCATCACCATCATCTCAATCACCATGATCAGCGCCATCATTATCGCCATTCTCAGTACATTAGCCTTCCGGGGTCGCTGCTGAACAAGAAACAGCTAGACAAACACACATTTCATTTTTTATTTGTTGTTTCTGTATTGGAGATTGTATAACTCGTCCACTCAACCTAGCACCACCTTATGGGGATTAAAGTTTAATGTGTTGCGGAATATCATGCATATCCCGCCTTTTCATCATCCCAGATCAGACCCCGCTGCACCACTGAACTACATGTATATTTACCTTCACAAGAAGGCAGATTCCCGGTCAATTGTCCCTTGGCATTGCACGATAATTGATCCATACCACTGAGGATGTAACCGGCCTGGCAGTAATATTCACACGTAATACTATATTCGATAGTCGATAAGCCTTGGCATCCAATATCGATAGGCCTAGTCATGAGATCAGATGGTAGGGCTGGTATATCGCAAACAACAACTGCAATTAAATGAAAGAAATACATAGGATCGAATAATAGTTTTCGACGCATGGTGGTGGTTTATCCTTGATATAAAATCAAAATAATTGATTCTGCTGCTAACTCAATCAAAATTATAGCCCGGTAAGTCAGATAAGAATGGATTGTTTGTTTTACTTACTTCAACATGTAGAATGACATTCACATTCACAAAAATAGTGTTACATTTTGCAGATGAAAATAAACAGTAGGGACCAAGCAAACAAAAATATTTGAAGCACAGAGCCCCTTGAATACCGATCAGATCATTATGTAAGTAGACAGTTTTTGAAGAGAACGGCGATTCTGATATTATGGGACCTTCATACCTTAAAAATGTATTCCGGCTGGCATGGTCTCCTTGTGCAGTGATTTGACGAAATCATATAGAGGCTGGTTATTAGACCAACTGATATTAGACCGAATTACGTTAGACCAATTGCATATTAGACCAAATGGCTGTCCTACACTGTAGACCAAGTGGTAATAAACTATTCCGGACGATAGCCTCCTTAAAATGGCTTATTAAAGGTTGGATAGAAATTCAGAACTCAGTGAAACTAATTAGAATGGCGATTAAATAAAAAGTCTCGATACATGCACCCTTTAAACAAACCCATAAGGGGGGATGTTGGACGAAGGGTAGGGTTCCCCTTAAACCGCGAAGCGCCGTCACCCAACCTTTCGCTACAGAGACTGTGATATTATTACCTTGGCACTCAGGGAGAGATAGCGATCCACCATCTGATCCACACGTCAGAGAAGATTCTCCCATCAGCATGTACCCCTCCTGGCATCCAAAGGTACACGTTTGCCCCTCCAGTACCACACGATCCTCGTCCAAACAATTACCCTCTATTGAAACTAAGGACACCGGTGGCAATGGGACATCACATGCAACTGGAGGAAAATCATTTTTGATAAGACCATTTTAGTTCAAATCAAAACAATAAACATTTGAGGTGGAGTAGCCGGTTATTATTCCACTTCTTTCTCCCCCCAAATGGCTATTCGTTCCATATTTTTCCTCTCCAAAAGTTATGCTTGGAAGTGTTCATCTGTTCATGATTATCTTAAATTCATTATTCACAGATTGTTAGCACGCCGGTCAACTTCAACATTAGGTGTGCTTGACAAATGCAATAAGAAGAAAGGGTTTAAGTTCACTTACTTAACAAAAATCCCAACACTAAAACCCAACCTTACTGCTGAAAGTAAAAAAAATGCACTTTATATTTTGATTGGATATATTTTTCTTTGCTTCATTTTAGGAGAAGATGTATGACTTTAAGTGAAGGTCGAACGTTATGCAAGCGAACAACAAAAGCGTTCAGCTTTGCATCTAATCGAGTACTGGTCGGAGAGTATAGTATAGTATAGTATTCATTTTCCGTATAAAAAACACAAAAAAGCAAAACGGATGGATAACCCATTTTCAGTTTAGTCGACATGACTATACTGTTCTTCCATGGGGTCCATAATCAGAATCATACCTTGCAGTTATTTGCTAAAAAACCTAATATGGATCGTCTATGAAATGGTTCTTCATATACACTTTGAGAATGAAAATAAAGTAAAGAAAACCAAGGGAACGATATTACCATGGCAACTAGGCAGAGAAGAATTTAGGTTTCCATTTTCTAAACATCTTACAACAGATTCACCCACTCGTTTGAAGCCATCCTCGCATGTGAAACTGCATTTACCGTCTTGGAGAATAAGCGCTTGTGAAGAGCAATCAGTAGCATCCGATCGATCCGTCAACTCGATCAGATGAGCCGGATAGTCAGGAATTCTACAAAGAACTGGTGCAAATTAAACAGGATAAAGGGTAAAGAGCTTAATCAATCCCAGAAAGAAATTAACTGCATAGGTATTTATATCATTCAAAGTACGTAAACTCTGTCAAAGTAGAAAGCGGAGCGTTGTGGCCCTGCAGATTGGTATCTGGACTTTGAAACAGATGGTCATGGGTTCGAATCCCAGCCATGGCCTAATTTCCTTCAGGAATAAATTGACCTTCATTGCTGCACTCAACTAAATACATGGCAGGAAGTAACTCATCAAAAAAAAAAATTTAAATTACGATAAAACGTTTTTTGAAGGAAAACGTTGAGGTAAATTAAAATTAGATGTAAAAGATCCCCAACATGCGTAGCTTGATTGAGAGCTGTGCAATACGTGCATAGATCTACTCTCTCAGCCAAGGCGAGCAAGCAATACGGCATGTTTGTGATTTTGATTACGATCACATATACGAGCTTTTAAAAGGTTTTATCGTAATTTAAAAATAATACGAGATGTTACTATATTTTTATATAGATAAATAATTCCCCGAGTTTCGTAATTTTGTCAAATTAATGAGATAAAAATTACATCTAACAGAACGAGTGACAATCTATCCCAGCCACATGAAGTTTATCGTCGGTGCATATCGTCTGCTGCTATTCGTTGAGTTGCCTTCAGGTTCGGATTACATTCACTTGTTTGTAAGTACAGTTTTATCATTATTTTCCTTCTTCATAGTCACAGAGGTAAGAGACTCTGTCTGGACAGTGTGGTAATTCATTTTTATGAATTTAATTTGGCCCGCGCGGTGTAGCTAGCACTTAGCAGCTGCATGAGTTAGGTAGCGAATCGGCATGTGATCGTGTTGCAAGTTGAATTGTCCGACTCATCATCATCGGCGTAATTCCCCCAATTTACCTCCAACTACGTCACTTTGTTGTTCGTTTCATCATCATTCTCTTCATCTTCAAAATCATCAATTTGAAAATCCAAATCTAGATAAAATTCTGGGTTTTCTTTCATTTCGTGATCGAAGTATTCAGTGACAGTGTGGAGAAAACGTACCCTCGCAACAGGTTTTGCATGCAAGTGGAGCTTCACGTGCATGGGAGAGCCAATCACGCATCTCGTACAGAAAGTGACGTCATCAAATTCAAGTCAATTCAGAGACCGATGCGAGGCATATTTCGGAGAGGCATTTTGAGCGTTTTTTAATCGGCGATTTTCACCTTATGTATTATTTTCGTTATTTTTGAATGACCCACTGATAATCCCCACATCATTACCTTTCCATTGACATATAATAAGACCACATTCATAATCAATATAGTTCTCATTTAACCCTACATTTCTGGAATAAGTCCGGTTGCTGTTTTATATACCAACAGAACATCAAGTTGTGGACAATGAAAATGATAATAATAATAATTATAATCATAAAGATAATAATTCCTTGCCCAAATGACATTCCGATGAATAAACTACTGGAAAATTCATGAGAATAAAGTGCAACTTACCATATTCACAACTTGCCCCCGTCGATATGTTTTGTGGACAGTCACATTCCCCGTGTAAGTTGCATACGCCTCCGTTGTGACACGTACGGTAACATGGGCCTTTGATGAAAATATAAAGAATACAAGAATAATCTCATGAATTGGAGGAGGGGGCAGGGAGCCCGTAACACAAAGCTTAGCAATGATCGTAGAACAAATTTTCACGATTGATTCCATTGACTACAATGTACAATCAATCGTAAAAATCAAGCGTACGATCAATCGTTATGCTTTGTGTTTCGGAGCCCAGATGTCTCGTATTTCACGGGATAGTCCCGTACTTCACAATTTCGTCCCGCGTCCCTTACGACCATGTTTAGACGCCGTTTTGTCCCGCATTTCACAATGTTGAACACATTTATGAGACAATATTCATTTCCTTTTTACTTTTTACTCATGTGCATAAAGAAAATGTAAGCGTTATTTTTTTTCTCGTTAAACCTGTTATGTAGAGAAAGGTTCCGTAATCAGCAGTAGTCATGAACGCAGAGTGTGTGTGCGTGCTCCTAGAAAGTTTATTTTTTTAAATGGTATCCATTAGTAGGCTTCATTCAATTTGGATTAGTGGCATAATTAGTACCATAATGAGTTTAACATGTAGAATTAGCACAAAATGCCATGTCTGGCCTCCTCCATTTTGAGGGCTCACTATACGCCATTGGCATGACCGCGAAGAAAGTGTCCCGTATTTCAACTGTCAAAATCTGACAACACAAGTGGGGGGGGGGGGTGTTATTCTTACATCATGGTTCCTTGTAAGATATATGCAGTTTGGCCAGCCAAACTCTCGTGAGTTTGCTATTATTAGAGATTAAAATTTTATGTAATGATCTTGATCAGAATGTAACTTTATATTATCTGCTCGCCTTTCCGTTCCTTTACTCTTACTATATATGATATAATAAAAAAAGAGAAGGGAAAAGGAGAAAAATGGAATAGGAGGAAAGAAAGAAGAAACAAACAAACAAAATACCGATTTTGCATCGCGATGCTAAAATCGACTTGCAAATTCTTTTTTTTAAATGTTTTGAACATCATTAATATTTTCATCCCTTAAAAGTGCGTACTTACATGAATAATCTCTTATGACATCACTGCATTTTCCCACGGGGCATTGGATATCAATGCAGTTATTACCATCTGTGAAAGAAAGCACAACGCATGATGATGACGATAGTTTTCGTATTTACTACGGGGAAACTCTTAAGAACGCATCGATTCCTTTGAAAATGCAATTGAAATCACAATGGAGAGCTGAGAGGCTTTTGTCGAAAGTTGGTGGACTGGGACAGCAGATCATCCGAAGATTTGCATCGGCCGAACAATTGCAAATTATGTCGTTGTCCAAAGTCAAGAGTTATTCCCGGTCCACCAACTTTCGACAATAGCCTCTCAGCTCTCCATTGTGATTTGACTTGCATTTTCAATGTAATTGGTGCGTTGTAGAGAGTTTCCCCGTCTGCGAAAAGTCCGGACGATGAAGAGGATAAGGAAGAGACATACTTAGGAGGATAATGATTAAGGTGATGTTAATATTGAACATGGCGATGGTGACGATGATGATATATTGAAAAATATATAATCATAATGAACTACTACTTCTACCTCTATTAGTAATGATAATAATTAGAGCCTAGTGATGGTAACAACAATAATGATAATAAGGGAAAATAACGGTAATGATGATCATAATGACAATGAAAACCACAACAACAACAACAAATACAAACAATAACTTTCATTGGACCTCAATTTTCAATAATTGTCTTAATATACCTTCGTTTAAATATGAACACTCTTGTGGAAATAGATTACATATCAAAATTATCAATTCATAATAAATATAATATACATGTATGTATATGTCATTAAACTTGTTATGCAACTTCTACATGTTCTATATGCCCACTGGCGAATATTCACCATCATCATCAAATCCTTTATACTAAAAAGTACAATATCAATATTATTGATGAAATCCCCTTTGGGAAGATATAAGGTATAACATACCCTTTGTATGTTTGATAATATTAATTGAATAAGGTTCTTTCTTGAAAAGTGTGCACTCATGAATATCATCGGATTAATCAAATATTTTGATTATTCTAAATGATTTAGAAAGCTTTAGCAAGTGGAAAACGTATTATCAATAATTTAACTGTTTTTTCAAGAAAGATATTTAAAGCACAATGAAGGTAAGATGCACATGAAATCAGTAGGCCTATACAAACAAAATAAATCAATCAGTCAAAGCGAATTACATGCGACAATCTTTCAAAAACATCTTACCAGCACTTATTGTCAGATTATATCTCAGGCCCAATGAATCATGTGTTTTCACCATAATCCAGGCTGCAGAACTATTGAAAACTAACGGAGTGGGCACGTCCATACTTGAATCCCAAACAACATCGGGGCTGCTGTAGACAACGGGTGAAGGAATTTCATATCCGTATCCGAGAGATACTAGATTGTTTGTTGAAACACTGGAATAAACATCGGCGATGGTAATGTTGATTGTCTCAGCTCCATGGATCCGAATTAAATGGAAGCAGTACAGTCGACGTGGAAGTTCATTGGGATAACCATCGCTTAAGATCTCTCCGGTGTAGTTGTAGAAGTTACCACTCTCGCACTGGTCTTTGTATAAAATAATGATAGACATTTTTTTCCTTGAATAATCATAGAGGTGTAAACACAGTAAGCAACAATTACATAGCTGTGAAAAGTTGTAGGACTTTAGGCATGATATGGGCTCTGAATTTTTGACTTAGGTGAACCTCTTATCGAATAAAGAACATTTCACAGCCTTTTAGCTACAAAATAAAAACACTATTTAAAATGTGTATACAACGCTATTGACTATATGGATTTTACAGTAGTTGTTTAACAGTTTAAACAAATGTTTGAAATCTGAGACAGCAAAGTTTGATTTTTAAAATTTAATTCTCAATAAATTAAGTATGGTTGTTTAAACTGTTGAGCAATTACTGTAAGGTTCATAATAGTAGACAGCGTTGAGTAAAATTTTAAACAACAATTTTATTGTGTATAGGCCTATAAAAATGACCAACAAGTTCATGTTTTAGAACCCTCCATGTACGCGATGTAGGCCTAGATCATGATATCATTCAATAATGATCATTATCATATCAGGTTGCCCTTGAAGGTGGTCACTGAAGTGACCACCTTCAAGGGCAACCTGAAAACATACCTGTATAAGAGTGTTTTTTGATAGACATTGATTTATTGTTCAGACATGTATTATATGTAAATGGTTTTTGTTGTTCTACTCTGAAGCCTCTTGTGCATCTAATCAAGATGGAAAGTGCGCTATACAAATCTCATGTATTATTGTTGTTATTATTATAGTAATGATAAATTGGATCTTATATCACGCCAAATCCACTCTGTAGAATGCAGAAACTGAAATGATGTCACTCAATCACAGTTTGCAAAATTTATGAAATTATACAATTTAATGAGTCTTAACTTAAAAATCAGTCCTTCTCTGTGTACGCATGTGCAAAACTGAGATAAGCTTAAAAAAAATATCACACCAGCTTCAAATCTGGCCTATCACCATGATCACTACTTACTCGTCTTGTAATAGTGGTCATTAACTAAACTAACACTGAAATAATAGGTGATGTCGAAGTTTACTGACCAAATTTATATTCCAAGTCGCAATTTCGTCCATGCCATCGTGATTTCTGAGGGCACAAACACGTGTAGTAGTCATATGGCTCATCCTGACAGGTCGCTCCGTTTCGGCAAGGGTTGCTTGAACATTCTGTATTAAATCACGACAAGAAAAAATGAATATGGCAGGCGTATAGGGAAAATTAATTCTTCCCTCAGTTGTCGAAGCCTTTCCTAGTCGGTGCGGAATTAATTTATATTTCATAAAAGCACTGAGGCAGCTGGATAATCTCTCTGGAAAAGGTACCATATCCGGATTTCAATAAGTTCTCTGCAACTTTCCATCATGTCAAAAATAACTCGGGGATTTGCTATATTAACAAACAAGATTGAATACAAATTGCAATTCTCTTATCACTGGCGTAAGTCGGAGGGGGTGGGCACTAAAAATAAATGATATAGATATAAGAAAACAGTATTAACTATTTATCAAGTAGTGACAATTTCCCTTTTGATGATATGAAAATGTTAAAATTTCCTATTTTAAAAAGCTCGATATCACTAGAATGGCTCCGCTCATTCGCCTTTATACTACCTCATGAATTATAATCTATCCTTGCCCAACGGGTGACATTGTGTATGATATCAATTCATTAATTTAAATATGATTACTTAATTTTGTATCAAAATATACCAAAGTCATTGAAGTTACGCGATAAAAGAATATGTATGAATCTTAAGCAACCTGGTAAACTTTATACGGTTCACGGTTGCTATTAAGAGTTTAAACAAAATAATGTTTCACAAATTTGAACAATAAGGTTAAATTTAAGGCAATAATGAACATTGCTTTTTAAATTCTAAACATGTTAAACATGTTGCTAGAGTAAACCAGGGTGTATAGAGCGTTTTTTTTTTATTGTGTAGTGGCGCAGGTTGTGGCAGGGGAAGGGATGAGGGGTGTCGATTAATCATTCTCTTGCACTTTTTGGGACGGTATGTGTTAATGATATTAAGTTTGCAGATTTCTTTTCACCAATATTAGTTTGCAAAGCTTGCAACATTTTCAAATATTTGAACGGTTGTTCCAATGAGTATATATTTCTTAGTGTCCCATTTGGCGCACAAATTAATAAAAAGAAGCAACCAACAACAACAACAATAACATATCATCATCATCATGTACGGAATGATGATGAGATGACTGAAAATAATCTTAGGAAATTATCGTTTGTGCAAGACTTCAATAATCATATTCACAACCACTTACCGTTCGATCCTTCTGTAGTATGCAGAATAATACACATCAGAATTAGAAAGAATGCAGCGTCTAATGTCTTAAGATCCATTAAATTCCAAAATCTTGATTTTATTTTGTGTTTGCGACTTCAGTCTGATCAACTTGGGCAAAAATTGAACCGGCAAATTGTTCATATGACAGTCTATATTTATGTCAAGTTCTGGTTGCTTTTATTAGAATATGAGTGATTTTTCTCAGGGGTGGAACAGAATAACTAAAAAATGACGTATGTTTGAGCAAATAGACAAAATATATAATATTCATATGCTGATGGTATGAAAACAAAAGGCGAGGGATATAAAAACAGTCACTCTATTCACTGAGGATGTATGGGAAAAGTATGCTTTTATTGAGGAGCGTTGAAAGCAAACATCAGTGCAAAACTGACACCAGAGAGACGAAAACTATTATATTATAAATAGAATTTCATCGATCGGTTTGGAGCCGATTGCATTGGTGTGACAGGTGACAGTGACGGGGACGTACGCCAATGAAAATCCATGAACATACAGGAAGGCGAAAAAAGGGTCATCGCCTAAGGATGATAACATTGGCGATAAAATGACGATGGTAACAATAATAATTGTAATGATGACAGATGATAATGAAGAAGAAGACGACCAAGAAGTAGTAGTATAGTAGTAGGAGAAGAAGAAGAAGAAGAAGGAGAAGAAAAAGGAAGAAGAAGAAAAAGAGAAAGAAGAAGAAGAAGGAATTGAGAAGGAGAATGAAGAAGAAGAGGAAAAAGAAGGAGAAGAAGAGGAAAAAGAAGGAGACGAAGAAGAAGAAGAAGAAGGAGGAGGAGGAGGAGAAGAAGATGATGAAGAAGAGGAAGAAGAAGAAGAAGAGGAAGAAGTAGAAGAAGAAGAAGAAGAAGGAGAAGAAGAAGAAAAAGACGTAGAAGGAGAGGAGGAAGAAGAAGGAGAAGAAGAAGAAGAGGAAGAATACAATTATATAGGTCTATAATATTTACACTAGGGGAATCCCCTTAGCAGGACGTACCAATGAGGTCTTCGAGATGGTGACGAAAATAACACATTGGTGGCACCAGACTTTGTTATGGGAAGTTTTACAATTAAAAAAATCACGTTGTTGGCGTT
The DNA here is from genome assembly GCF_037042905.1 of Lytechinus pictus. Lineage (NCBI taxonomy): Eukaryota > Metazoa > Echinodermata > Echinoidea > Temnopleuroida > Toxopneustidae > Lytechinus > Lytechinus pictus. Next base: position 42,066,532 of record NC_087245.1, on the reverse strand, counting down.
GCAATAAAAGCATAAAGTAGGCCTATGACAATATGAATAAACTTTATGAAGAGAAGAAGACCCGGCCTAAAAAATCGAAGAAAAGGTATTGAAAACCGGAAAATACCCTTTCAATATATTTTCATGCTCTTTTAGTAATTGTGTACATTTGATGTCTCATTCAAATCATTGGCATTAAAATTTCCTTTAGATTTGACTGAGACGCAAGACTAGCTTGAAAGGGGACAGGGTCCTCTTTGAATTTTTAAGTAGTGACAAAGAAGGAGTTCGAAAAAAAGAAAATAAAAAAGAGATAGAGGATATGAAAGAAAAATGAAATGGAAAATGGAAATGTGAGAGGATTAGATCGTCAATCAAAGTACTGGAATATTTTCCCGCCAGATACTGTATAATAGGATACACTTCCCTTTTTCTTTTAAACGCAAACTTTTTCTTCGTTATTTTCATCTCCATGACTCAGTCACTCTTGTTTTTTGTGCTTTTCTGTGGCTTTAAACTTTATATCTGTTATATACCTGCTGAGCATTGTGCTATAGTTATTTGATTTTTTTAACCAGGTTAAAACATTCATATTTGCATGTAGAAATATTTGTTTAAAATGCGCCTTGAGCACTCTACAGAGTGGATTTGGCTCTTTATAAGTCACATTATTATTATTATCATTATTATTATTATTATTACTTTGACAGAAATATATAAGGGTATTTTGGAAGGATGCATATTTATTTTTATCACATGTTAGTAATTTGTATTGCCTTTACCCCTTCATTTTTTCCAATTTTTCTGTATTTAAATGAAAATTCAAATCTGTATGGTCATGAATTTATCCGTCTTCCGCAATTAATTACTCTTAACTCTTTTTTTTTACCGGAGCCTGCAGTTTTACGAGCTTGATTTTATGTAGGTCCCAATATATTTCTTTGACTTCATATAACTCGACTGATTCTATATCTTTATATATATTATGCTATCGTATACTTCTCAGTTGTTTATAATTTAATACTTATATATTGTTGTTGCTGCTTTATTTTTATGTCAATCATGTGGAGCGTTGTGGCCCAGTGGATTAGTCATCTGACTTTGAAACAGAGGGTCGTGGGGGTTCGAATCCCAACCATGGCGTAATTTCCTTCAGCAAGAAACTCATCCACATGGTGCTGCACTCAACCCAGGTGAGGTGAATCATCGGGTACCCGGTAGGAAGAAATTCCTTGAATGCTTGAGCGCCTATAGGCAACTCAGCTAAAGCCGGGGTAATAATAATAGCAGGGCCCGCTGGTAGAACAGTTTTCGAAACTGAAGTGGCTACCCTGGGTAAATATTTTATTATATTATTATTGTCAAATGTCATTGAGAAATATGACTATAAATGAAAAAAAATTAAATGAAACTCCAAGCTATTCATTCGCGAAGAAAATACCCTCTCAACTCGGTCGTCGATCTTGTCCATTAGTCGTCGCAAAGGTATTCTGAAAGAGGAAGGGGAGCCAGAAAACTCAAATGTGACATCATTTTTTTATTAGATAACCATGAATTCAAGGGCAACCTCTATTTCTTCCTTTTTTCATATCCTTTCTCTTTTTATTCTTTAAATCCTCCCCCGGGGGGCCACTTCCATTGACGAGTGGATACCATGCGCGACCATGGGGTCTCGAAAAGCACCCTAAACACGTATTTTAATTTTTCTGAAAATGCACCCCTTAACAAGTATTGGCGTGTGTAACCATACCCTTAACAAGTATTGGAAACAAAACGATACTCTTGGCAAGTTCCCTGAATTGACCCCATAAACAAGTACAGCGATATTTTTATTTTTTATTGTTATGTCACGGACGTCAGTCGTCGGCCTACCTTCACCCACATCATTGGGTTTAGTACAGCCCCACCTTCCACATCTCGCCCAAATCGTACTCTAAACACGTAGTACGTGTTGACTCTTGGGGCAATATCCTTTATAAAACATTTTGGTATTAATTTTTTACACCCTCGCAAATTTGACCCTAAACGCGTAGCTTTCCTAGCGAAAATAGATACCTTTTTTCATCATTTTAGTGTTTTTGACACCCTTATCACGTTACGTACGTAACGTGCCCTATCTTGAAAAAGACATCCTTTTTACTTGTTTTTTTGGTCGCGCATGGTATCCACTCGTCAATGTAAGTGGCCCCCCCCCCCCCGGGAATCCTCCTCTTTTCACCCCTTTCACTACTTGAAAACACGTAGAGAGGGTGGTCGCGCCTGTCACAGCGCCGCCGTTTCTTGCCCCATTCTAAAGACAAAGCTTATGTTTAAAGGGATGGTCCGGGCTGAAAATATTTATAGCTAAATAAATAGAGTAGAATTTACAGCGCAAAATGCTGAAAATTTCATCAAAATCGGATAACAAATACCAAAGTTATTGAATTTTAAATTATATGCACATCATCATGAATATTCATTAGGCGGGCTGATGATGTCACATCCCCACTTTCCCTTTTCTTATGTTATTGCATAAATTTAAATCATAAATGTTTCATTGTTTTCCGATTTTTATCAAATTTTCAGCATTTTGCTTTGTGAATTTTACTATATTTATTGAGATATGAATATCTCCAGCCTGGACCATCCCTTTAAGAAACAAAATCACGAAATACGTTCATCAATTCATTTATCTTATTTTTTTCTCCCTTTCTGTGACTACGATCGTATACCCTTCACTTCGATAATTTTCATTGGTGTGACTCACGTGACTGCGACCCGAAGCCCCACATCTTTTTTTAAGTTGATATATATACAAAATGTGGAAATAGAATTTTAAGCAATATGGTTTGTTTGCATATCCCCCTCCCCACTTTCGATCCATGCAGTTCCCTATTATAAATTTTACGTTGCCCCTGCAAAAATAATGTAAATGGATGGAGCGCGTAAAAACGGTTCCATGACAGTTGCTCCGCTATTAATTCCATGCACATTTGATTTATCACCTATCCTAAACCTAACATAAAACCCTATTGCAACGATAAAATCAACCCTTAAGTCCAGAGCAATTTTTGCCGGAGCAAATATGGTGCCCGTAAAAACATGACAAAAATTAATTAGATACAAGAATGGGGGGGGGGGGGGGCTAGCACTGACATGACCCGTACTCAGTGGGGGAGGGGGGGGGGGGGCTATTGTTAGCAGGATCTACACTCAAAGAAATTTTTGCGCCTTAAATGAAACAGTGCAGCACCAACTGAGGGTGTAGGCTTGCTCTTGCACCCTAAGTGGGAAAAAGTTGCAAAAATGCACCTTTTTATTTATTCATTCATTTATTTGTTTATTATTATCATTATTTTGTTGGGGGCAATAGTTGACATTAAGAAAGGTTCAAATTTACCCTTGTTTTTTTTTTGCTAGGCTGCACCCTCAGTGCATAAAATAATGAACATATATTACACTCAATAGCACCCTTTTGGGGTGTTGTACCAACCCCTGTTCAAATTTGAACCCCTCCTTAGTGTGTATGGCCGCATATGCATCCGGGGTTCGATAGTTTTTATAGTAAGATCTTTGGAAGAAAAAAGTAGACATCTTAATTGTGAACCGATAAAGATCAATCAATCTTTGATCTGTCAAGCATTCCGTCTCAATACAGTGTAGGCGACAGAAAAGGGGAAAAAGTGCCTATTTATACCCAAGCTCTAAAAGCAAAATAAGTCTAAGTCGACCCCCGGGCTATGACCGCCAAATCTACAAAACAATTTAACCCTGATTTAATCGGAAGTTGGTTATATTTTTGAACGAAAATGTGGAATCCTTGTGGGTCTGAAAACTTAGAGATCAGTCTTTGATCTGTCAACAACGCATTCCGCGTCCAAATGGCGGAAGAAAATAAATATCGTAAATAAAAAAAGGAGGCGTTCCTGTTGTACTTCACAGCACCGCGATCATGTGAGAGTTTCGTCATGTGACACCTTATCATCACATGACTCGCTATTTGTACGGTACCGGGAAGTTGAATGTTTGCGTTTGATTTGTACTTGGACTTGGTTGGAGAACTCTAATTAATTGGTCTTGATCCTGGATTTGTGCTACATCTTCCTGGACTCTGGTTAAAGCATTTTTTATTCGACTATATTACTAAGTAAGTATGTATCACATTGTAAAATATGAAAGTTTTAATATTTCAAAATTCAAGGTAGTAAATCGTCTTTCATTCCACATCCACTGATCTCGCTCATGCCCACGGCGCCACCGGACCCCGGCCGCGCGGCCCTCGTCCACCACACCGCTTGCTATCCTCGCAAGAAGAGAGTGCCGATTCGAGGAAGCCGGAACAACAACAACAACGAGGAAGCCGGAAGAGCTCATCAGTCATCAATCATCCATGTGCAATTGAAGTTTTGATATATTTTTCCTTGATGATGATCAGCATTTCATTTGTAAAGTACCATGATAGTAGTTCCATTTGCCCATGTTGCCCACTCCACTATAAATTAAATAGGTGTTGTAGATCTATGATCTAACGTTAGTAAAGTATTTAGCAATGGCTAATGCACTCTTTGTGGAAAAGTTGGATACATGCACTCATAGTCATAAGCCCCAACCCTTCGCCATACAGCAAAAAGTAAGGGATGGGACTGTAGACGTGTGAGACATACAGTTGGAATTCTCATTTATGAATGTGGTCAAGTAGGAGATCAGCAAGAGGAAAAAGATCATGAAAAAAAGAGAGCTAAAGAAATGGAGAAAGAAACATAAGGAGTAGACAGCAAGACATTAGAAAGGGGGACAATATGCAAACAGAAATAATAAAAAAACAAAGAAGAAAAGGTCAGAGAGTTAGGTGAAGGAAGAAGAGGAGAGAAGGAGAAAAGAGATAGAAAAAGGGCAAGATCCATGCTTTTTCGTAGGATGGGGGCACCCCGCATACGGCTTATGTTTAATGTTAGGAAGTTAAAGCGCAGGTGATTGCAGTTACATGTGTTCCGTGAAATCAAATTGGATTTATTACTATGAACATATTAAAATAATACCAACATGCTTATATAGCGCATATCCCTGCCAAATGCGTCCCTATGCGCTTTTGAAGGAGACAGATAAGGCAAAGAAAAATGAGAAGTTTGCTGGCAATCGCACTTACTCATTTACATGTAAAAGTGTTTTTTAAATAAGATAGATAGATAGATAAATGGTTTTATTAATAAAAATAACATAATGATACATACAGGCATGGTAGTTTAAAAAACTAAATTGCGCCATGAATTTACAATAAAGGTATACATTGTATATTATTTGATGGAATATTATTTATCAGAAAATATAATTTAAAAGAAAATACAAAATCATTCAATTCTTTGAGGTCGATAGACAACCTAGATGAAGAGATGACCTTCCCTTTACACCAATAAGAAGATCAATACTCAACATATTCAAACAATGTATTCTGTTTCATGTCATAACTGTGCACTTTGAAAGTTTTCTCAATGCAAACTCCTACTCCACCACCTGATCGACCTTTGCATGGAGTATGATGGAAGTCATAGTTCTGAAGACAACCCAAAATATCAGCTATAGTTATATAAAGTTTCTTGATAGCCAGTGTGCAAGGATGTTGATGTGGTTACTGATGACAAATTCACATATTGAAGAAGATTCAGAGTTTACAGACCTTGCATTCCAAAAGGCAAAAATGACAGGTTGAAGAATTATCAAAAGTGGCGATGTAATGATCTAGAGAAGGGGTATGATGTTCCGAAGAATAGGAGGCCTGGTAGGGCCTAACTTTAATCTTTATTCTATTCTATAACAAACTCCCATCCAATTGCTTCAGATACATTTGAGGTGAATAGATCCAATCCAAGTTTTTTTTTCAGTTCTAGAGAGAATGGGTAAATATGCGATTTAGCTTCATCCTTGGCATATATTACAAGTTTGGATAAAATATTTCTCTTTTCAATGTAGTTCATCATGAAGATTCTGCTGGTCGTAGCCAGTCTTCTGGCCGTTGGAATGGCCATGACTGATCTTGACAGACTGCAGTCAGAAACCATTTTGAAAGTCAACAGTATGAGGACCACCTGGAAGGTAACGTATGATTTTCACTTTTGTATGATTACCACTTTAAAAAGAAATATTAAAACAAAAGACTACATGGGCGATTCCATATGTGTTGTACGGTACATTTCAACAACAATTTCTCCTCTCTAAACTGAATGCTTGAGCAATGAAATTTTCTTTTAATTGTCAATGATAAAGATACAGTTGATAGGTATGTGAAAACTGATAAGCAACAAAAAAATGTTTGGTTATGGGTGAATGAAAGGTGAAAATGTTTTGTGTAGTACTGGACTGAGAAATGTCCCGTACGACACGCAACACTTTCACCTCCAATTCACCCATGAAGAGCATATTATTGTTGGTTGTCATTTTTTTACAGGACTACCCATTTAGTACTTCATTATTACCGCAAAACAAATCAAAGTCCCTCATTTGTTTGGATAGCAGAATGAAAATTGTGAAAATGGATGATTTTTCTAGCATGGAATCGCCCATTTATACAGTGCATTCCACAAAAAAGGACACTGGATTTCTTAGTTATTTTTTTCAAAATACGCGAACGATTTATCCTCTGTCATTAATATTTATAACCATACAAGTAAACTTTTCTTCTTCATGTTGACACCAAATGTGATAGGAATAGATTAGGCATATATGGGAATAGAGAGTTCGAAAATCTATGTCAAAACAAAGTTGTGCAGAAAAACTGGTTGAGATTTGTTCACGAAGTTACAACTGATTGTGGAAGAAAAGGGATGAATCTTAAGCATATTTTTTGTTTTTCTATGTTATATTTATTATGAAAGTGGACTTAGATTTACTTGTGAGTTTTTGCACAAGTTGTTTCTGGTATGTCACAGGATGTATTGGTTTCACTCTGCGAGGTTTGAAAAAGTTGGTAAGTGTTTGGTCTCGATTCAAAGAAGAAATTTTATTCTAAGGAATAATGTTCATTTTATGATCAAAACATATCCAATTATTGAGATATCTTTACTCTATAAATGGGTTTCTTTTTTGTGGGACGCACTGTGTACATGTATAGGCCTACAGTGATAGTTAATATTGGTTTACAGACTATTTACTGCAAAGTTCTACTTTTGTTTGTCTTTAATGTAAATGCATGAAGGCAGTTGTTGGAATCAAATGTTGTCAGTTTTAGCAATACCAGTTTCTTACATTCTTCATCTATGTGCCAATTTTACTGACTGGCAGGTCATGCAAACATGTAAGAATGAACTGTCCGAGCTGAACTGAATGAACTTAGTAGACTTATTAGTATCAGTAGGCAATAACAATATACCATGCAATGCATATCCCAAAACATACTATACTATATAAATGAATGATATGATACTCATTATTATTATTAATAATACAGAAATCATGGCTTCAATATGTTTTGCTTTACGGACACTTGTATTTTAAGAGCTCTCATCTTATTTTCTGTTTTGGTTCTCCCCTTAAAGGCTGGTATGAACTTCAAAGGCAGGGAGCTGGACGATATCAAGAGAATGCTGGGTACATTCAGGCACCCTAACCGCAGGTCAGTGCAACACTATCCCTCCTTACCTAGTTTATAGCATCCCACATCATAGAGGGATACACCTGTATAGATAGGAAGGAAGGGGGGGGGGGTGGAGGATTTATCCAAAGCTGAAACCTCCTCTACTGAAACCAGCAGCATCTAGGACTATGACCATTTTTGAAAAACACATTTTGCATTGAATTATTTTACAATTTTAAGTTGGGATTAATGCTAGGAATACCATAGTATAAATTCTACTGTAACGCAATCCTTTTGGTCGGAGGAAAGTGCAAATTGGCTTCAAGTTGCAGCCGATGTCAAAATTGCTATAAAGGTCAATACAATTTGAAAATGAGTTTGCTTTTTTTATTGTAGGGAGGCTCAGGGAGAGCTTGATTTTTATGTGAGCATTTATATGACTCCCAGAAATCTTATAACTTTTTGAAAATGTCAAAAAGTTCAAATGCTATTGAATTTTTTTCTTCTAAAATTGGATTTCTAAGTGCCAGGTTTCAGAGTATCTGCCTTCATTTCCAATTTAATGTGATTCCAAGGCCAAGCAGTAGCAAAGGATCTGGTAATTCAGCTTTATTTGGACAGTGACTCAATTACCACTTCTACTAACCATTAACAGACCTTTCCTAGAAAAATAAATTCTAGCTTTAATCCATGTTGCTCAGTCTAGCATACATCAATTGTTTAGGCTTATTTATTGCAAGGGCAATCATATTTAAGATACATTGTGATTTCATAGAATTTTCCCATTTTGGATCAACTGTATATACATGTAACCAACTCACAAATGAATAAAGAAATTGAATCAGTTTCTTTGTGTTTTTGTTTTCAAAGTGTCATTCTCTTTCTTTTTTTAAATAACCATTTCAATCCTCAAAGAACCTAAATAATGTACAATGTATGTATCCATCTGTGTGCAATATGTGCACATTTGTAAACTGCACATGAGTCAGACTTAAGTCAGGTAGGTAGCTGACTTAGATATAAGCAAAATACTTTGCCCCAAAAATACAATTGAGTTCTAAGATGGTAAAATATTTTACTGAAGCAAAATACATGAGTAAAGTACTTAGAATTCCAAATACTTAAGTATGAAATGGAATACCATTACCAGCCCAGGAATGTAAGATAATAATAATAGCTGGATTTATAAAGCGCTTTTTGCCAGAGGATACAAAGCGCTGCTATTATTACCCCGGCTTTAGCTTGAGCTACCATCACCGGCGCTCAGTGCATGCAAGGAATTAATCCTGCCGGGTACCCATTTACCTCACCTGGGTTGAATGTGATGGCAGCAAAGTGATTACCGGTACTTTGACACCTGACTTAATAAGGAACAGAAATCTCATGACTGGGGGACAGGAAGAGATCAGCTCTCATAAAAAATGCCCAACAACACAACCACCATAATTACCAAAGCAAATAAAGCAGCCATTAATGCCACATACCACAAGTCAACAACTTTCAAATT